>NC_056748.1:26817377-27032377 GCF_019279795.1 Protopterus annectens | reverse complement strand
TCACAACTGGGAGGGTTGCCACAGTCACTTCTAATTTATAGCAGTACTGCAAAGGCTGTGTAAAAATTCATCACCCACCCAACCTAAAAATAATTGTAAATTCAGGAAGAAACCTCTTTGCTGGACCTACTTTATTAATAAAAACTATACAGTAAAATAAGGAACATAATGACAAGTTATAAAAAATAATCTGCCTCCCCTACCTTTAGACTACAGTGAAACATGCCAACAAAAAACAGGGTTTGAGCTTAAGGTTGCTCTATATACCAAGGGAAATTCCAAATCTTCCTTCATTTGTGACACAAAATTAAGGAATAATATCCAACAATGTACTGGACTCATGCATAATATTACGCATTCTGTTTCAAGGATATAGCCAGTACGTTTGGAGACAAATTTAGTAATAACTTCCCCACCACTCCACAAAGTTGCCCCCAATATCCATGAAGATTATCACAAAACAAAATGAATATTTTCACATTTGGACACACACAAAGGTTTTGTTTATACACAATGTTTAGTATCTGTCAAGATTTTAATACATTAACAAAGTACATATTTATTATCATTTTAACTGTATGGTCAAAGAGACAACATAGGCAAACAAAAAAATAAAACATGAAAAAGCACAACACAGGCTTGCTGTTTTACAGGGTAAATTATAACTTCTTCATAGCTAATAATGTGAGGAATCAGAAAATATGTTAAATGTTGTTTTAAGCACATAAAACCACTCCCAGCAATTGTCACTCAGAAATTATTTCCAGGCTGTGTCCCTTGCTAATAGAGGCTGGCAAACAGTAGCACAGTATTATTAAGCTAACTGGCCTTCCTACAGATTGCTGTCTATGCTCAAATGCAAGACTGCATTTATTCCACTGCAGAATCAAAAGGGAATCTGTTCAAAAGAGCTTGAATGACAACAGTAAAAAAAAAAAAAGAGCATGAGAGAGACAGAGAAGCATAGGAAATATATCTGCAATAAATGGAAATTCGGAGCAACATCCTGACATTTGAAAAGACAAAAGATATAAATAAACCACAAAACCTAATTATAGCAGAAACAGGTCGCTAAATCCAAATATGTGCAAATATAGAAAAAGTTAAAAAATCGTATAGGTAACAACTGTACATACTTTCTACATCTAGGAATTTTTCTTTGCTCAGCAATCAACTTCCCTCTCAAACCCTGCCATTTTCCATCACCCTATTCATGTCAGCACAGTTCCAATCAGTGTTGAA
Organism: Protopterus annectens; assembly: GCF_019279795.1. NCBI lineage: Eukaryota > Metazoa > Chordata > Ceratodontiformes > Protopteridae > Protopterus > Protopterus annectens. The sequence goes on along the minus strand of NC_056748.1, from coordinate 27,031,135 downwards.
CGGTACATAACGCCCCACTCTTGCATCACTCAGTTCAATGGCCACTTGTTATTTTTTTTCAGTCGATGTTTATAAAACCTTCTTTCAGTTATATTGCCAAATTCCTGGCCCGTATATTCTAGCTTTCCATAATATACCTTCTTATCCTATCTAATGTCACATGTTCCAAACACTAATGCCTAACTTGTCACAATCTAAAGCTCCAAAGAGAATGAGAAGCCAAAAAAATGGGAGGACCGCCACTGAGCAAGTTGATCAATCCAGCAGCTGGTTTAGAACCATAAAGTATTGATTTGCAGAAGAAGGAAGCAATTGTAAGCCCTTCAAACCCAGTAGCAGCATACCTCTCAACGTCTTAGCTAAATAATACTGGACAAAGTAAAAAGCAATGAGGAACTCAAACTCAGGGACAAAGAATATTACTGTACTTTGTTTAAAAAGTTGTTAGAACAACAGGTTTTATATCAGTGGCAGCTTGTGATATTGGACTGCAACCCCCCCCCCAGCTGTGAACCACAATGGTACAGTCCTCCAAATCCTCCATACAAAGTGAATTCGGACTGCTGCCTTACTAGTCTGGATTCAGGAAGGAGACTACTGATTCCCCATAAGTCTATGCGTACTGATTACCCATAAGTCTATGCGTTGCTAACCGCATAGACTGGAAGGGGATTGGACTCGAGTCAGCAGTTTTGGACCGTTCCAGGAAAGAGCCACAAAACCAGAAGTGTGTATTCCAGCACAAATGCATTCCAGTACAAATGCAAGCTGCAGGAGCTTAGAAAGCTATTGAGTCTTGCTGTGGTTTACTTTGCATCTTGCTGTGGACTACTTTTACTTTGCAGGTACCAGAAAGCTTGTGTGTGTCTGTGTGTCTGTGTGTGTGTCTGTGTGTGTGTGTGTCTGTGTGTGTGTGTGTCTGTGTGTGTGTGTGTCTGTGTGTGTGTGTGTGTGTGTGTGTGTGTGTGTGTGTGTGTGTGTGTGTGTGTGTGTGTGTGTGTGAAATGCCCCTCTTAGTGAGTACTGGTGGCTAAAGAGAATACAGGATGCCTGCTGGTGGTGCTTGAACTCTGTACCTTGGCTACAGGTAACAAGAGCCCGAATTCCCTACCCACCACCATTTATGACACTTTTAGAGATTTTTGCCTCATATTTTGTTCTGTTCCTTGTAAAATCTGTGGTTTCTGAGTGTTTAATTCCTTAAATAGTTGATGGTGCAGTAGTAGCATTGTTGCCTCACAGCTATAGGTTCTCTAGTTTGATTCTTGCCTGGGGTGCCTTCTGTGTGGAATCTGCATGTCCTCCCTGTGTTTGTGTGGGTTTGCTCTGGTGTACTCCCATGTTACAAAGACTTGTCTACAGTATTTCTCCCTGGGCCTCTGCTGAAAATTGGCTTTTGTTCCAAGTCAGACTTTGCTGGTTAACAACTGTTCATAGGTAGGTACTAGTCTATTGGCCCTAGGGCCTATATAAGCCTAGCCAAAAAGATACCCTGGCTTTCGCCACCCAAGAAAATTATTTTCCTGTGTCCCTGTCGAGCAGAGCCACAGAAGTGATTCCCCGGGGTGAATTTCCTATTTCCCATCCAATCATCAAGATTTTTCTTGAAGAGTGTTAACGAAGAGCATAAAATTGACAGGCATTTGAATTTCAGACTTCATATTTTTCAGAAACTACATAGTAACACAAAATCTTTTATTCTAGCAATTTTCTAAGTTTATAAGATGAATATTTGAAATTTGTCCATATTTTTGGGACTGTATCCCCCCATTATTGGCTTTGTCCAGGTTTTTTTGTGCTAAGGTTGAAAGCTATGGTGAGAATTGAATTCACTGAATATGTTTGAGGGCTGTGTCCCCCCCATTACTGGCTTTGTCCAGGTGTTATGTGCTAAGAGGTTGACCGCTATGGTGAGAACTGAATAGACTAAATGGTAGCCATTTAAGTTTCAGTCTTCCTCTCTTTGACAAAACAGCTGATTTGGCATAATGGTATGTTGCTCTGACTGTTTTGCACAGTGTGCTGGGTTCAAGACTTGGCAGAAAAATACATGGTGGTAACACAAGCATTTTATTCTAGCAAGTTTCCAAGATTATACAAGCAATGTTTAAAATGTTCCCCTGTTTTTGGGGCTTTTGTCCCTCCCCAATACATTTTGGCATTTTCCAGATTTCTTGTGCTGCTAAGTTGAGAGATGCAGCCAAGTGTCGAGTAGATTTTACAAGGAGCTGAGAGCTGCAGGGGAAGAGAAGTTTAGTGCTGCTTATGCTGAGACAGCTTGTATTGTTAATAGCACAACAGGTAATGTACTTGCTTTTGCTGTAGAAGGCTGTGGGTTCTACTCCCACAGTATGTAGATGCATTGCTGATATTGTACTGTGTTGTAAATGGGGTGGATGCTGCCATCTTGAGAATGTCCTCTCTGGCAAAGATATCTAGTAACTATGAACCCATCTGTTATTTGCCATCCATTCCCTATTGCAATATTACTAGCTTATCATTTTTTTAATGTAATATAGGCAATTTATTCCTCAAGAGCAACAGGCACATTATTTGTAGATAAAACAATGAAATATAAAGTTGTTTGCTAGCAGCAACCTCTTCATTAGTTACAGATTTATTTTATTTATTTTACATTTGTTGACCGGGCTGGTCTAACTGGATACATGTCCATTTTTAGTAGAGGCCCGGGGAGATAAGCTCCAAGAGAATTAAGTAACAAAAAAAATGTTAGTACAATACATTAACAAAGGGTTGAAGCTCAACTACATAACTATCTATCAAACTTATCGCATATACAAAGAAAATCTCAACAAGACAAGGTAAGGTAAATAAAGAAACTAAATACAATTCTAAAATTAAGAAAATATCAACAGGACAGGTCAGTTAAGTATAGCAAGTCTAAAGTTGTATATATAATAAAGGAGGATTGGAGTTGGTACTGAGAGATTAGCAGGTAAGCAGAGCCCAGTAAATAAGGGAACGTTAATCAAGTTTAGAACAGGGGCATAACCAGTGTGTTCTAAGGTAAGGTTTCAGTTTATTTTTGAAAAGTGAAAAAGAGGACAGTGATGCAAGTTCACTGGGAAGTAGGTTCCAGGATTTTCCAGCAGTATTAGAAAATAGAGTCACCGGCCATATTGTTGGATTTACATATACTGACAAGTAGTTTATTTGATGAATGTAAGTTAATAAGATTGTTATAGGGGGTCATGAGGGTAGAAAGTATTGGAGTATTGGTTGGAAGGTAAAGGATGTTGTGGGCAATGGTAAGTTGGTGAAATTTAAGCTGATTTTGTAGCTCAAGCCATCCTAGCTGTTTTAGATTAGTGCAGTGGTGAGTTCTAAAAGGATTTCCAGTAGCAAATTTGGCAATGTTGTTGTAGGTGGTTTCCATTTTGTGGAGGTTCTTTTTTGATAGATTAGTATATATAGGTGAGGAATAGAGGAATTGTAGACATTAGATGAGTGTGTGTGATAGTTATTCTAGCTGCTGGAGTAAGGAAAGGTCTGATCCTTTAGAGAGAGCCAAGTTTTCTATTTATAGTTTTAATTGTATTGATGATATGGTTGTCAAAGTTGAGATTGTTGTCAATTGTTACTCCAAGAAGTTTGGTAGTAGGGTCAAAAGATATTAGAGTACCATTATTAGATATGACTGTGAACTCTATTGGAGAAGACTTACGTGTGGGAGTAAAGATCAACAGTTTAGTTTTTCTGTGGTTCAGGAGGAGGCAACATTGTGTAAGCCATTGTTCTACTGTATTGAACACATTTTGGGTTAGGGACTGTAGTTCAGATGAAGATGTGGCTGTGCATATTAGTGTGGAATCGTCAGCATACTGTATACAAGTAGCTTGAGGAATTACTAAGTGAAGGTCATTAATGAAAAGTGAAAAAAGGAGAGGTCCCAGTATGGAGCCTTGAGGGACACCAAGGGTAATGGGGAGGTGGGTAGATAGATTATTGTCCCATAGCACTGCCTGTTGTCTATTTTCTAAGTATGATTGGAATCATTTTATGGCCAGTGCATCTAGTGAAAGGGATTTGAGGATATTTACAAGTATCTGGTGGTTAACCATATCAAATGCTTTTGAAAGATCAATAAATAGAGCAGAGGAAAGCCTGCTGTTATTGCGGTTTTTGTTAATGTAGTCAGTAAAGGATAAGAGGGCAGTAGTAGTACTGTGGAATGGTCTAATGCCGTGTTGTCACTTAGAAAGTAGGTTGTTTTGGATTACGTGGTCAAGTAGTTGACTATGGATGCATCTTTCCATAATTTTTGCCAAAGGTGAGAGTAAGGCTATTGGTCGGTAGTTAGAAAATTCGTAAGAGTTGCCACCTTTATGTAGGGGGATAATGTGGGAGATTTTCCAGATAGTTGGGATTTGTCCTTCGCTTATGGTTCTGTTGATGAGGATGGAAATGGGATAGGCTATGGCTTTAGCAGCTTTTTGCAGATATTCTGCAGGTAGTTGGTCAGCTGAGGGAGTGGATGGTTTAAGTTTTTGGATTAGGGTGAGAATTTGTGATGTAGGTACTGGCTGCAAGAGAAAAGGAGGTAAAGGGCTAGTATTAGAGGTTATGAGAGTTGAGCTATCAGGTGATAGTTGATTTGATGTGGAATTATTTAGATGACTTTTACTTCTGTAGAGATTGTGCATATTTACTGATACTGGTGGATTGTAGAAGTTTGAGAAGTAAAGCAGTATGCACATTAGTGTTTATATTGAATGGGGTGAAATAGCCAGATAGTGTTTCATTGGAATGACTGCAGGGGGGAGGCTCCATTCGACCATGATTTTGTGAGGGGGAAGAGCGGCAAACTCAAAGGCAGCCCCAGCTGAACTGTACCTCTCAACTGTCCAGATTCACAGAATGAATAGATTTTTGTTTCTTATGTTTGGTTTATTCCTCATAAAATTTGTGGTTTTCTGGCAAATCATTTAGGAATTAAGTCATTAAATAATGACAGACACTGAGTTTCAGACTTCATAACCTTCAGAAAAATGCATGCTAAAGCACAACCTGTTCTATCAAATGTCTCCGTTTATACAAGAACAATTTTTAGTACTATTTATATGTTCCCCCAATATATTTGGCCTTGTCCAGATTTCCTGCATTAACAAGTTGAGAGGTACATCTAAATAAATTGCTTTATAGAATTAGGCATATCTATACCTCTCAACTGTCCCCGATTTTGGCTCAAAATGTTGCTCTTCCCCTAATAATCCCTCCACAAAATGACAATTTTGGAAGAAAATGCAGAGGGTTTATAATTAAAAATAACTGTAGTAATTATAGATTACTTTTATTTCAGAAATGCATGTAGATTCTTTTATTTTGTCAGCTGCTCAAGTTAGCAGTACTAATATTAAAAAGTGTCCCTTCTTTGATAGGTTCCCAGCTGTATTGTGTGGCTATTTTATATTTTTGCATCACATTTTGCTCCATTTTTCATAAAATTATGTTTTTTGGCAAATTAGTGGCAAATCATTGAAGACTGAAGTTAGAAAATAATGACAGACATTTGAGTTTCAGATTTCATACCCTTCAGAAAATTCATACTAATGCAAAACCTACTATTCTATTATCTTTCTAAGTTTATAAGAGCAATATTTAAAAATTTTCCTTATTTTTGGGCCTTTGTCCCACTTCTGTTTATGGCTTTGGCCAGATTTCTTGCTCTGAGGTTGAGAGGTATGACAAATGTGTCAGGGCCATCACAGTCAGCCAGAGACATTTCAAATTGTGACATACTTGTTGCACCCCACTCCCCCATGTAGTGACTCTGGATGTGTCCAAGCAAGGCAAAGAGCAGTTACGCACTGTAAATGTGCAGAGTATCCACCCATCCAAGATAGACACAAGTACTACAGTGGCTTTTCATCTGTCCTTGATGTTTCAGAATGTTCTTTTTTCTGTCATATTTTTATACTGTTAATTTATGCTTATTATTATTCAGAAAGTGCCTGTTGCTCTGTGTTTAGTAGCAATGCTTTAATGACCATCAGGTAAGCTTGTCTGAGATTGTAAGATGCAAGTAAGCTTTAATAAGCATACTGTTAAAGAATTGCCAAATTGAAAGCCTTTCTGTTGTTGCCATGCAGAGAATACTTACATAACTAGATAACTTATAAGCCTTCGGTATTGAAATGCGTATGACAATATTTGTAATAAAGGACAGGATTACATTATTTTAAGAAGCCCGTTAAATTTGTTGGAGACATGCAGTCATCTCTGCAGGCTTTACCTGTAAACTAAACAGAATGCCAATCTATCATGTGTGGTCCATAACCTGTGCAGTAATCCTTTAAGCAATGTATCTTGAGCTGGTTTCTTGTTTGCTTTTCATTTTTTACTTTAATCATGTTTTCCCCATGAAACAAGTAGATCGTTGTTGTCAGGCAGCAGGTCTTTTTAGGATAAGAAACACTTTTACAAGTGGGGGTATCACAGAGATTGCTACTTTCAGCATCTTACTTGGTACTTTAATAAAGCTGACTATAAATTATAATTAGAACTGCAGTGCAAGGAGAAGTGGTTTAAGTTGAGTGCTGCTTGTTTTTCTTATAATTGATTTTGACTGGCATTCCAGTAATGTAGTTAAAAAGTAATTTATTTTTTCATGCCTCACAACCATTTTATTTCCATCTTGATTTAAGTAAGCTGTCATGCAGCCGATGCATTGAAATATTTTTTTTTTCTTCTACACTTCATTTTGTCTTGATTGGACTCTCAATGACGGTTTGGCACCCAGGGCAGCGTATTTAATTAAAGTTACAGTTTTTGTGGTTTTGAGAATAGCTCCTCCACTTTGGCCGCACCCCTTCCCATTGACCCCACCTATTCAGCTGTCTCCTGCAGCCCCCCTTTGATTTGAAGTCACCAGCCGCAACTGTTTTACTTAACATTTTCTGAACAATAAGTATGAAGTTATAATGTTTGACATACAGTGCTGACCTACTGTAAACCCCAATTAATTACAAGAAACTGTAAAAAAGATACGAGGGGCATGACAAAAATATGAGGTAAAATTAGGTACTTTCAAAAGGTATGAATAGCAGAGATGGAGAAGAAATGGAACATCAGTTATCCAAAATAATTGCAAACAAATCTGAGCAGCAGTAGTGAACTGGAGGGAATAGAATTCTGATTTTTTTAAATATGCTGGTATAGAAAACATACTAAGCAGCTGCCATGCCTGTACTCTCCTGAACTTTAGCAAGCACCCCTGCACCTTTACATCTGCAAAGTTTCCACTAATTACAGCAGCTAGTTTGCATAAAGGGTTAAGAAAAAATCCCAGAAGAAAACCAGGGAGTTGCTTAATTGGGCAATTAACACCTTCCATACAAAATTCGGATGAAGCAATAATAAAACACCTGATGAGCTGTAAATTGCAGTGCAGTCTCAAATCATGGTGATGTTAAGTTGTCAATCTCGCCTTCATTCTTGCTTGATGGGTTCGGAGCCGATCCCTCAGCTCCGACTCGGCACTTGCTAAGCTCGAGAGTCACTTTTACCAGCTCGAGGCAGCCCCATATCCCATGATGCAAGGCGGTAAGTACCCAGATCTCGTTTGCGCCGCTTAGGAGGTCTTCTTTTTACCAGCTCCTGGTAAGTTGTTCACTTTTGTGAGATTTAAGCCCCTTTTTAGTAAAAAAACCTTTTATTGATAGTTTTAAGTTTAATTTGTACCTTTTCTGACAGAAATTCCCTGTCTCCTTTAATTTTTTGTTAGTCAATCTTTTCCCTATCCCATCCCCCCCCTGTTAGGGTGTGTGTGTTGGTTTTATAGAATACCTTTTGGTATTTTATTTAAGTTAATTTTGACTGGTGTGTGTGTGTGTGTTTTTTCAGCACCATGTCAAAGGAGAGGGTCTCAGGTTTTAAGAAGTGTGACTTGTGCTGTCAGAAGATGTCTCTGACAGACGGTCACACTTCTTGCCTGTATTGTCTGGGCCCTCTTCACCTGCAGGACTCCTGTGCTATTTGTCACTCCTTCAGCCAGAGAGTCCTGCAGGAGACGGAATAAGCTGATTCTTAGGGGCCTTCTTAAGCCGGAGGGCTCACCGGCTAAGTCGGCTCCACCAAAATCAGCAAAACCTTCCAAGGCCCAGGCTTCTGTATCTAAGCCTGCGGCCTCGGCTCCGACTCGTACTGAGTCGAGATCGGCTCCGGCTGGAGCCGATTCTGGCTTGACAAAGCCTTCGGCACCGATGGCTATCGGTGCCGAATCTGTATTGACCGCCGATGTCGGCTCCGATCGGTTCCGACACCCATGTGGCACAGGCATCGGTGTCGGCTCCGATCGGCTCCGACACCGTTACTTTGGTGGCTGTATCGGCTCCAGCTGGAGCCGATACATCGAGGCTTCCTGTCGGCTCCGAGAAGTCGGCTCCGACAGGATCTATAGTATCGGCTCCAATGGCTCATTCCAGGAAGAGGTCGAGGTCTCCTTCCTTGGAGCCGATACTTTCGGCTCCGGCTTCACCTCTTCTATCGGAACGGAGCCATCGGAGCCGATCTTCAAGGTCATCCAGGTTGTCAGATCATGACCTAGAGAGAGTGGTCAGTAGATTACTCAAGTCACAGGTACTGGCCCAAATGTTACACAGTCCGTCTCAACAGACGACTGTTGGTCCACACCCGTTACAGTTCCTCCTTCAACTCTACCCCAGAGCTTGGAGTTGGAGTCTTCGGAATGGTTACTGCTACGGCTGGAGGACGGATACCCCTTCTGTTCCTTCAGCCTCTACTCTTATCTCCTCTTGAGACCTTCCTTAGAGGGATTCGGTGGTCGGGCTTCCATGGTCTCCTCCGAGGGGTGAGTGGCATCGGACCCTTGTCCGAACCCGCTCTTCCCCTTGGAGCCTCGGCCTTGGTGAGCTCGGCTCCGACATCTGCCTCGGAGACTTCCCTTTCGGTGGTCCCTGGAGTTCCTAGCTCTTCAGAGCGGGTTCTCTCGGACCTGCCTGGGAGGAGCATTCGAGGTGATGAAGAGTGTACTGGCCACTGGTATCAGTCAGCAGTCTGTTCCCGTAGCTCCTCCCTCTATAGTACCTGTTGACATCTCTGCCACTTCTTTTGCTACAGGACCCAGAGATCCTCCGCCTCAGGTTTCCCCATTGGGAATTTCCCCCTCTTCCGAGGATTCTCCTGATGTTTCGGGAGATCCTCCTAGGAAGAGGACTTGTAAGAGGAAGCATGTAGACTCCCCGAGTCTGTCACTGGATACTGACTTTGATGAGTCAGAGGGATCCCTAGATCCCCTCTGAGGATGTCTCCTTCTCAGACATCCTAGAACTTCTGAAACAGAGGGAAACTGGCCCACCAACAATCCCTCTGAGGATGAGTCAGTATACCTAGAGGCATTTGGATCTCGGCCCTCCACCTCCTGGGTGTCTCCGCCTTCGACCCCCTTATGCAGGTGATTGCACGAAGGCGTGGGCAGCTCCTGACTCTGTAGAGCCAGTCCCTAGGAGGCCTTCAAAATTTATCACTGCCCGAGTGACAAACAATTCCTTACTAAGGGTGTCCCGCTGATGCCATGGTGGTGGCTGCGGCCACCAAAAGGAACTTGCAGATCCTTCCGTGCCCGTCCATCCTCCTAATAAGGACTCTAGGACCATGGATAGGCAGTAAGCGGATGTTTTCCTCAGCGACCTTTGCTATGCGTTCGCTGAATTACCTATGTCACTTCACCAGACTCCAGAGGGATATCCTGAAGGAGCTGGGAGAAGTAGTTCAGGATCCTACAGCTGCAGGGGCTCAAGAAAAAAATGCTTCTCAGCTAGGAACCCTCAATTCCATTGCAAACTCCTCCATGCAGCTAATATCTTATGCTGCGGATGGAGCGAGTAGAGCCGCAGGCACAGGTGTGGCTCTTAGACGCCAAGCCTGGATGCGACTATGTGATTTTGCGGATCCCTTTAAGGCGTCCTTCACAAATTCTCCCTTTGATGGGTCAGCTTTGTTTGGCCCTCAGGTGAAGGAAACCTTGACCAGGTGCGAGCAGGACAGCAAGACTCTTTCTGCTGTTGGAGTCCGTTTTTCCACCCCTTCTAGGCCTTATCCCAAAGGACAGAAGGGTGGGAAGATGTGGTTCCGTAAATCCCAAGGAGTCACGCCGGATTCACGTGGTCAGTTTACCCCTAGAGGCAGAAAGGGTAACAATAACAGACGCCGCTCTAGAGGCAGAGGGGTCGAAGAACCAGGGAAACAGGGAGCCTCTCTCTGACAAGCCCTTTCAGCATCCCTGAGGTGTTGCCCGGCTGTCCCTCCTTGGAGGCAGTCGGGGGAAGATTATCACTGTACCCAGAAGCCTGGCATTCCCTCACTCAAGACAGATGGGTACAGTCGATCATATCCAAGGGTTACATAATTCCTTTCGAGGAAAGTCCTTTCCCCTCAAATTCCCTTCCAGATGTACCACCCGGTCTAAGGGAGATTGCAGAGTCAGAAATCGCAAAACTACTGCAAAAAAGAGCCATTCAGCCAGTTACAATAGACCATTCAGAGCCGGAATCTACTCAAGGTTCTTTTGGTCCCCAAAAGACGGGAGACTGGAGACCAATATTGGATCTCAGCAGACTCAACAAGTCTGTCAGGAAGACAAGATTCGAATGGTCACTCTTCAGTCAATTCTGCCCTTCTTACAGAAGGACAACTGGATGTGCTCAATAGATCTTCAGGATGCGTACTATCACATCAAAATTCACAGACGCTCCAGGAGATTTCTCCGCTTTCGGCTGGGGTCCAGTCATTTCCAGTTCAGAGCCCTGCCCTTTGGTCTCACTACAGCCCCAGAGTGTTCACCAAATGCATGGCAGTGGTCACGGCTCACCTGAGACGTCAAGGATTCCAGGTGTTTCAGATCTCGACGACTGGCTCCTGTCAGCCACCACCAGGCATCAGCTTATACAAGCCAGGGATTACACAATAGACCTTTGTTCTCATTTGGGCATCTCAATCAACTTCGAAAAGTCATCCTTATCGCCCTGCCAGTCTATTACCTTCATAGGCAAACTTAAACACTGTTCGGATGTCAGCTACCCTTACAGAACAAAGAGTTTCAGACATTCAGACTCATGTCAGGATCATTCTGGCCAGCAAGAAAATACAGGCCAGAATGGTTCTAAAGGTATTAGGTCTCATGGCTGCGGCCATTACTCTTCTTCCCCTGGCTCGATTCTACATGCACCTTCTTCAGTGGATGCTGTTCACACAGTGGTCATACCAGCAACTTCCAATGCGTCACCAGATTCTGGTGACACAGACATGCAAAGAGCATCTTGCTTGGTGGATCACATCGTCTCAGGTTCACCAAGGCAGGTGCTTTGTACCTCCGTCCCCGATAGCCACTGTCACCACGGATGCCTCCCTGATCGGGTGGGGGGGTCATTATCAGGGCAGGATGGTTCATGGGACGTGGCAACCGTTCGAGTACCATCTGCACATAAATGTCCTGGAGATGAGAGCAGTGCTTTTAACGTTGCAAGCCCTCAACGACTTTCTTCCCGTAGGGACAATTGCAGTCCACACAGACAACATGTCTGTAGTTTGGTATATCAACAAACAGGGCGGAACCAAGTCCTACCCCTTGTGTCGAGAAGCGCTCAGACTTTGGCAATGGGCGATCTCCTCTCATCGGTTTCTGGTAGCAACGCATATCCCTGGGAAAACCAACATTATAGCGGACAGATTGAGCAGAGCTATCCTCATGCCTCACGAGTGGTCTCTCAAGCAATCTATAGCGGAAGAGATTTTTCTGGAATGGGGTCGTCCATGTTGCGATCTTTTTGCTACTCCCCAAAACAGCAAATGTCCAGACTTCTTCAGCCTCTTCCCTCTATCAGGCCATCCCCCCAGAGACGCTCTGACCCAGGATTGGCCCCAGGGACTTCTTTATGCCTTCCCTCCTTTTCCTCTGATCCCTCAGGTGATCCAGAAAGCTACCGTTTTGAGAGCCAAATTGATTCTCATTGCCCCTTACTGGCCTCGACAAGTTTGGTTCCCGTTCCTCCATCATCACCTTTTGGTGCAGCCGTGGCATCTGGACCCAGTGCCAGATCTTCTGATTCACCAATCCGGTCAGCTGCACCGGTCAATCCCTTCTCTCAACCTCACAGCATGGTTGCTCCACTTCCTTCCTTAGCCAGGCTTCCTTTGATCTCTAACCCAGTTAGAGACATCATAGTAGCTTCACTAAAATCCTCTACCAGGAGGATTTACACAAGCAAATGGAAGCGTTTCTCTTATTGGGCTAAGGCTCAAAATATTGATCCTTTTACTGCCCCTGTTCAGGCAGTTCTGGACTTCTTAGCAGAGATTTTTCATGCAGGCTCCTCTTCTTCCACAGTCAGAGTTCAATTGGCTGCTATTTCCAATTTTCATGTCGGGATAGCAGATCATAATATTATGTCCCATAGGCTCTGCAGGGCCTTCTTGAAAGGAATTTTCCTACTAAAACCTCCAATCAGGAATCCTCCTCCTCAGTGGGATCTAAATTTAGTGCTGACATCCTTGATTCTTCCCCTTCGAGCCAGCTGTTTCTTGTTCCTGAAATATCTTTCTTGGAAAACGTTATTTCTAGTGGCTATTACATCTGCCAGGAGGGTGTCTGAACTTCATGCTCTTTCGGTTCGACCCCCCCTATTTGGTTTTTCACAAAGACAGAGTATCTTTGAGAACTAACCCAACCTTTTTACCTAAGGTCGCTTCAAAGAACAATTTGAATCAATCCATTGATCTCGGTATTTTCCCTAACTATTCAGATAGAGCTGAACAAAAGCTAAATTATCTTGATGTCCATCGTCAACTTAGATATTATTGGGACAGAAAAAAAAATTTAAGAAAATCTGACCAACTTTTTGTTTCCTATGCGGATAATAAAAAGGCCTTCCTGTTTCTAAAGTGACTTTGTCCAGATGGCTTTCTTCGGTCATCTCTGAAATTTATACGCTCAGGGGAAAACAGCTGTGCTCAAAACCTAAAGCACATTCAACTAGGAGCTTAGCTACTTCTACAGCTTTTCAAGCTAGACTTCCTTTGGACACTATTTGTGCAGCGCCACTTGGGCTACTCCTCACACTTTTGTTTCCCATTACAAATTGGACTTGGCCTCCAGGGACAGAGCCAGTTTTGGCTCTACAGTCCTCAAGAGTTTGTTCCATTGAGCCACCCAGGATAGAGGTGCTAGGACGCGGTCCCATCAAGCAAGAATGAAGGCGAGATTGACAACTTAACATTAAGAAGTTATGTACCTACCATAACGTTCCATGTTAGTTGTCTTCTCTCGCCTTCTTTCTTGCGACCCTCCCTCCTTCCCCCTGGCCTGGACAGACCTTGTATAAGAAACTATTATGCTAAAGACCATTCAGACCTGGTCCTTTTTCCATCTGTAAGTTTCTTCTTCCTTTGGGAAGTATTTTATGCTTGGTGCTATTGCCCTTTGTCAACAAACGAGATCTGGGTACTTACCGCCTTGCATCATGGGATATGGGGCTGCCTCGAGCTGGTAAAAGTGACTCTCGAGCTTAGCAAGTGCCGAGTCGGAGCCGAGGGATCGGCTCCGAACCCATCAAGCAAGAAAGAAGGCGAGAGAAGACAACTAACATGGAACGTTATGGTAGGTACATAACTTCTTATTTTCATCCACTGCACACTCTTTTGGGTGGTTTCTCTTGGATCCTAGTGTTTGCCCTTTTGCTATCCCCATTCACATTATTTGTACTGTAATGCATATAGTGTGTATGCCTCCCAATGTCCTTGGTTCCTGTTTTGCTTCCGCCATTGGTAGGTGACTATATTGTGACTGCTTGTTGTTCCTCAGACCACTTATCTTTTACCCCCTTTTCCCTTTGGTGTAGCATATGCAGCCACTAAAGTCCAGGGGATAGCCTCATGCTGTGTCTGTAGAGATGTCCTTGGCAGGCAAGGGAGAAACACTGTTGTTGGTGGAAGGGGCAGGTGAAGGTTTTCTACTTTGCTGGGAGAATGAACATGTATTGGGGACTAATATGACATGTATGATTTGTTCATTTTTCCAGGGCGATTCCCAAGAAAAGGGAACATAGTGAGAAAACCTTCTAGTTTTTTGTTTCTAATTTCTGTGGACGAGGACAATTGGATTTAAGTAGCTCATTATTACTTTTTCCTTGTCTTGTTTTGCAGGCAAGAAATAAAGTTCTGTCTCATTCTGACTTTTCATTCAGAAGAGCAAGCATTGCAGGGGGCGATTAACTTTCTTCTCATTCTGAACATTTAGATTCTGGGAATAGTATGCTTTGCGATTTCCCTTTTTAATATTTATCTTTTTATTTTAAGATGAAAGTTGATTTTCATTGAGAGCAGAGTAAAATTGCTGTGGCACTGAAAAAGTATTACGGTTTGTTATAATTGGATATTTATACATGCTTGATATTGCAGCTCTTCCCCTTTTGTTGCTAGCTTTAGAGAATGTTTTCCTCACTGCATCTAACTGAGCTGATTCCCCTTGTAAGTCAGACCAGTTATACAGGGCGTCTCAGACTCATAATTATTTGTTTTCTTATCCTAAGGCAGACCCAGCAATGATTTCTCAAAGCGCTGGATAGGGTGGTGAAACAAAATGTATTCTTCTAGTACCTTAGCATTCAGGATTTTAAACTGTCTAGCTTTTTTGCTAAAGTTTTTCTTTATTTTAGGTAAAATTCTTTCACTGCCTCTGTAACATCTGATTTTTGAATTAGTAAGCATGTTTTGAAGTGTGCTGTAAATAGCGCTGTTTCTTTCTCAGGCGCTACTGATGCTGAGCTATTGTTTGAGGAAAATGGTTTGGGTTCACTTTCAGAATTTGCCTGAAAATATTAAGACTGAGATTTTAAATTCTTTAGACAAGGTAGATCGACATGATTGATTTCTCATTTCTTCATGAGCATCATCCATTTAAAAAAAAAAGTTTTCTTCATGTTGCTAACAGAGAAGAGAGTCATGTAAACAAAACTAAATTGTTTGGACTGTTCTCTTAGTAAACTGCAAAGAACTGCAAAATTTGTGTCTTCTATTTGTGATTTGTTTGTGTGACTTTATTTGCTTTATATTTTGTAATTTATTTTGTCAAATTTAATTTGTTTTTAGACTCTTCTGTCACTGCCACTTGCTTTGTCTTTACAAACATTTTTTATGGGAGTTGTGCTTGAAATGTTTAACTGTATGCTGTATTGTCCCTTGTTTCCTAGGTTCATCAGTTAGGCTGTGAGGCAGTAATGCTACTGTTAGAACTTAATCCTGACCAGAGCAACCTCTTATACTGGGCTGTGGACCGTTGCTATACAGGTTCCAAAAGAGTGGCTGCTGGATGCTTTAAAGCTATAGCTAACGTGTTTCAGAACAGGTATTTAATCAGCTGCCAGGAATTTTGGCTCTAAAAGTATTCCCTTTATTTTTTAAGAATGGCTTTAATTCATGTTGTGTGTGTGTTGAGATGTATGTGAATGTATTGTATGTTAAGAATACTATACTGTTGCAAATTTTGTTGGCAGTATATTTCAGTACTGATTTTGTTTTTGTGATGAAGTTGTTTTTAATTGCTTATTGTGTAATTGAAATTTATTTTTTTGTATTAGAAGTGTACTAAACTTTATTATGCAGCATATTTGTGGGAAGATCATAGAATCGTAGGAGGGTGTACTAGGTTAATGGCCCTGGGGCCCTTCGAAACGTAGCCAAGAATTTACCTCAGTCAGCATCTGTCTCCCCTGTCAATGAGGGACACAGGTGGACCCCCTGGGACAAATTTATGGTTTCCCTTCCACTCATTAAGGTTGTGCTTAAAGAGGGCCAGCAAGGTGTTCTGATAATTATGGGAAGTCTGTTCTAGAGATGGGGCAGCCTCTGGGAGACAAACCTGTCTCTCCAGCAGGTTTTGTTGATGTCGCATATTAGATTTAGGCCTTTCAAGTGGGTAATGCGTGAGGAGTTAGACTTATGGATATGGAGGATCTCTAATAGGGCAGGGTCTGATATTGCCTTGTAGGTGAGACACAGATCACCTCTGAGCAATTTGTACGATACTGAGCAGAGTGATAGTGATTTGAGTCTGTCCATATAGGACTGGTGTTGGAGGCCATGGATTCTCTTTGTGAGGTATTTCTGTGGCCTTTCCCGTTGGTGCAGGTGCTTGGAGAGGTACATACCAAACATGGAGTCAATTGTTGGCCTAATGAGGGAGGAGTACAGAGAGGTAATAACCTCCTTTTTTTCTGGATGCAGTCTCTTTACTTATGAGATGAACCAATTAAAAGGCTTTTCTCACCACTGCCCCGCTACATGATGGTTGAATGTGAGATTGTTGTCAATCTGAGTACTCGGGTCTCTCACCACAGGTTGTATACTTAGGAAGTTGCCGTTGATGTGGTAATCAGTAGGGGCTGTGCTTTTACTGAATGGTATAATAATACATATTTTTGAGTTTAACTTAAGGCAATGACTTTGGCACCAGTCATTTGTTGCTGTAAGATCCTGTTGCAGTATGTTAACATCATTTGGGGAGTCAGTGACAGAACCCAACTTATAGTCATCCGCAAACTTGGTCAACCACAGGCCTTTTGTCTTTGCCTTGACCTTTGAGAAGTAGATGCCAAACAGTAGGGGTCCCAGGACAGATCCCTGGGGAACGCCACTAGTGACAGGTCTGTTGGTGGAGGGGCCTATTTTGACCTTGCGGGTCCTATCGGTGAGTCATTTGGCCACCCACCTAATGAGAGAGGGATTTACGCCAAGTTGTGTTACTTTTCGATGATGCCCGAGCGAGGGATTGTGTCAAAGGCCTTGGCCAAATCAAGGTAAGCTGTATGTACTGATTTTCCCTCATCCAGGGCCTTGGTGACAGTCTCAAATAAATCAACCAGGTTCAACAGGCAAGATGTGCCCTTGACGAATCCGAACTGAATGGAGTAAAGTGCTTGGAGATTGCCCCTATGTCCTTGTTTGAGATCCATAATAATATGCTCCATGGCTTTACAGATCAGACTTGTCAAGCTAATGGGGCAATATTTCCAGGGTCAGTAGTAGCACCACCTTTGTGCAAGGGGATGACAATGGCAGTTCTCCACTCTGCTGGAATTAAGCATGTACTTTAGACTGTGGTTGAATAGGGTGTTCAATCATGAAAATAGTTCTTGCTGAAGATGGTGCAGAATACAGGCTGGGATATTATCAGGTCCCATGGAAGCTGTGTTCCTTGCCTTGGACAGGGCCTTTAACACTTGATCTACAGAGATGTGAGGTGCAGGCCAAGTATCAGAGATTTCGCATTGGCCTTTGGGGGGGGGGATATGGGGAGAAATTTACACTGAACCTATCTGCTAGCAGGTTGTTTAAGTCAACAGGATCAGTGTAAGTGGTACCATTAAATACTAATTCAGAACAAACCTGGGCTTTGCCATGGAGGTTCCTGACGTAAATGAAGAAGGCTTTGTGGTTTCCCTTTGTTTCGGAGGCTAGTTTCAATTCAGAATTGGCTTTGGAGGTTTTTCACTAGTGATCTAATTTGCTTGTTGAGGCTGAAGAGAGTGTTTCCAATTTGGAATTTGTTCCTTTTTACCCTTGGATAACGGTTTCTTCCTTTTGTTGTAAAGCATGTTGATAGAGGATGTCCATCAGACAGGCTTGTGTTTCCTTGAGGAGTAGGTTTTAGTTCTGTTGGGTGTGGCTGAGTCCATGGAGTTGTACAGGGGGTTGTTTACTGCGTTGCCATATGATGTTCAGCATAAATGTCTGCATCCTCTGAGGGGGGGTGGTGGTGTGAAGCTACTGATACCTTAGGAGGTTGTAGTCAGCTTTTGAGATGTTTATTTAGCTTGGTTACAGCTTGGGGGGGGGGGGTTGGGTGGGATAGAAACTTCGAATGGGGCAGACCGATCTGCTCTCACCAGGGAAGAGCATACTATGGGAGCGGTGCATTGGTCGCCCATGGTAAGAACCAAGTCCAGAATGTTATCTCTCCTTGTGGGGGGATGAAACAAGCTGGTCTAGTGTGCATCATATTTGACAAACTGCAGTAGTAATTTTATTAGTTAGGTGTACATTTAAGATTTTTTGTTTGTTGAGTCTCCCGTCATAAAGTATTTGGAGGGATGGGCAGTTATTTTTTTTTTGCTAACTTTTGTTGCTACAAGACAATTTATGATGGGTGTGTAAGGTCTCCACAATACCCTTTGTTAATTATTTTGACATAGTGTGTGTGGACAGATTATATACAAGTCTGCAGATTGTTTGCCAAGTTTGTAGTACTGCTTTTGTGGTGTCTGAAATGTGATTTTTGTGTAAATGTTTTCAGTAATTTCAACCATCAAGTCCTTCATTACTTTGGATGTCTTGCCAATAGGAGGACCCTTCTCAGCAGCCCTTATTCAGCACTTTGTATTCAGAAGTATGATTTCTTTATCAAGATATTATTGAATAGTACTGTTTCAGAGAGCTTCTCTCTTCCTCATCCCCCCAACACACAAATATGCATACTGATCCTGCTGAAAAGATGAAATTTATGGTTTCTTTTCTTCTGCAATTAGATAACTTTGGTTGATTCTTTGGTTGTTTTGTGGTTGTAATCAGAACCTTTATCTAGGCGTTATGGTTATCGCTAGTTGATTGCAAAGCAAGGCAGACATCCAGTTTATTCTTACTGGACTTGGCAGTGATCCAAAATCATGTAGTAGTCATGTAGATTCCGACAGGATTTCATCAGAACTGCTTTGGTTCCCTACCTTCTGATCAGAGTATCCAAAACCGAATGGACTCCTGACAGATATAAGATGGTTAATGTGTAATGTTGAAGTTACTGAAGGATGTTTATTTCTTTTGGGAGCAAAGATCCCACCATACCAACTTCAGCTGCAAATTTAATTACACCAGGGATCACTGTACCTTTTGATTAAGGAGATATCCTTGTCGGTGAACTATCTAGTCAGTTTCTTCAGCACTGAAAATTGCACACACTGACTTTATGAAACAGGATGACAGCAGACCACTTTGGCTCCTTGCTGTAAGGCCCTCAGAGGTTTCTTAAAAGGGAACGTTATTTTTTTGCTGTTTAACTGAAAATGTTGTACTTGGCAGATGATGATTTACAGGAAGGGCCCATAGAAAAAGCTCCACAGTAGTGTAATAAATAGAGATTAGAACATTACATTGTCCATACACAAAAGAGACAAATATATACATAGTGAGAAACATAATTACCACTTCAAAGGTTTTCTGCTTGTTAAATGTTTTATTCTGTACTCATTAATGTTGGTCAGTGGAATTAGTAATCCATAAGCTTCATTATTGACAGTGGTACAAATTTTCAGTAATAGTGCCATTCAGCAATATGATTTAAGTAAATTAGTGAAAAAATATAGATGGGCAGAAGATAGTGTGTGTGGATAGGAATATGGTGATACATGGTTGTGATCTAGAAAACCTGGGTTCAGTTAGCAGTGGTCTTTCTGAAGCCTGTGTTGAGGCTAGGAAGAAGTATGATGGTTTTGCCAGGTTGTCTATGCTATGAGGAAGGACGGGAATCTAGCCCATGTGTGGAATCAGTTGCACATTGAAGAGTGCCTGAGGCTTTTTTTGCATTGATATCACTACATTCTAGAAGTGCTGTACAGCAATGGGTATGGAAAATTGATTCCAAAACATCTGATCTTCAGAACATCTGTCTGTAATATCTTGGATTTTACACCACTGCATTTCACTCATAGGTTCATAGATTAGTACTAGGCTAACTGCCCTTGTGAGCCATTTTAAGCATAGCCAGTTACCCAATGTGAGAATCAAATCCTGTACCTTGTGTCTGTAAGGTAAACACCTTAACCATTATACCAACCTCTCACTTCCTTATGGTGACATGGACTGTTTCCACGAGGGCATCATAACCAAGGATAAATCGGATGATCTTGCCAGTTTCTTCCAGTTTAATTTGGCTGTGTTTTGCACAGGTAGTGATGTTATGGGTGCACAAGTACAGTCAGCTGGTTATGGAATTTCCATACAAAGGTGCAAGTGATTTTGGGACCTCCAGCAAGAGGTGCATAGTGGTCCCGTCATGGATTCTTGTCTCGTTAGGTAGCTGATGAATACAAAGTACTGGAACTTAAGGATAATGGCTCCAAAATTTAGTTGGTGCTTGAGCTTTACCACTGTAAGAAGGGCTGCCCATTAAGGCCAAATAAAATACACACACACACACACACATATACATATATATATATATATATGTATGTATATATATATATATATATATATATATATATATGTGTGTGTGTATGTATGTATATATATATATATATATATATATATACACACACACACACAGGCACATATATTTGTGTGTATGTATGCTATAAAAAGCTTTATTCATTACATTGTTTATGTCATGAGCTAGATACTTCAACAGAGAAACAAAGATTACAGGAACACTTTTCATTGTCATATACATGCATTATGCTTGCAGTTTACATTGGAAATATCTTCTTTTATTCTTGTACATTAGAACGTATGCAGTTTTTGTTTCCTGAAATCCTACTTATTTTAGTCATCTGTTTGAGCATTATTTTGTGTATATTCCCAAGTGCACCATTTATTCTTATAAAAATTGGTTCCTCCTTATTTTACTGATCCCAGCTCAAGATCTGCAGCTGGTTTAATCTTTAATTTCCAGTTTTGTGTACCTGCTTTTTGTCAGTTTGTAACAGTAAACTTAAAGCCCTTACTTTGTCTCAAAAAAATTAAATCTAGGTATGAGCTCAATGACATCATCTCCTGAGTTAATATATGTTTCATCAACAACTGTGTCAGGACATTCTGTAGGGATTCTTTAAAATCAGATATACCACACATTCCTAGAAAATCAATTTCCAGTTTCCATTCTCAATCCCTTCACATCTCTAAATCATCTGAATCCTAGTTGGAGTATAAAAGTATCTCTGTGATTATGTCCATGCAAATATTCTAAATTTTCTGGACTTTGTAACATACTTAAAACCATTACAGAGTTCCTTCCTTTACTCTTTAATCCCAGTTCCCACCCTTTTTTAAATCTCTCTGATTTGTTTTTATATTCCTTGATAATTATAACTTAATTTCCCTAAAAAAACCTTACACCACAGCTGGTCTTTCACTCACTACCTCTCTCTCCCCCTCTCTCTCTCTCTATATATATATATATATATATATATATATATATATATATATATATATATATGGATTCGTATCATTTCACTGTAAGACCATTTCACTGGCACCCATTTCACTGAGACCGAATAACCTAAAGTTCATTTCACCTGAAACTCATTTACTGACCAGTAGTACTCTAAGCCAAGTCAAAGGTATATGTCCTTTTCCCTACTGTAGTGCGATCCTGGTGTTAGTATATATAGTTAGGGGGTGTGTGTGGCATAGCCCCCCACTTAATTTGGTTTTCTGTTGTCTGGTTTTGTTTTACATTATTTGGTAAAACCCAACTAGGTGGGGGGCTGTGCCCCTCACCCCCCCCAACTATATATACTAACACTAGGATTGCACTACAGTGGGGAAAAGGACATATACCTTTGACTTGCCTTAGAGTACTACTAGGCAGTGAAATGAGTTTTAGGTGAAATGAACTTTAGGTGATTTGGTCTCAATGAAATGGTCTTTCAGTGAAGTGATACGAATCCATATATATATATATATATATATATATATATATATATATATATATATATATATATAAAATGTCTGTATTCTGACATTTCCTGATATTAAAAGCGTTCTTTGACCTGCAGGTCAGATACTTGATTGGCTTCTTCCCATTCTTATCAGTTTCCCTTCCACCTTATTTGCTTCCAGTAGCATGGCTCCTTTTTAAATCCCCCTGTTATTTCCTGACATCTCTTGCTTGTTCTGTGTTAGTGGTACGTATTATTGCCAAACATTTTCTGGTCTGCCACAAGTGTTTGAGTTTTAATTTTACTACTGGGTCTTCCAGTGAATTGTCTGGTTTTATTTGCTAAAGTATGTTTGTAGTCCATAGAATTCTCAGATTTTCTTCAACAACACAGTTCCAAAACATGGTATTACTTTTATAATCTAACTCTTACACCAATATGTTGCTACTGGGAAAATCCTAGTTTTTACTGTATGGACTGTTGTCAAGAATGTGATGATTTTCCTCTTTAAGTTCGTATCCAATTTTGCTGTAGCTGTCCTTCCAAAAAGCAAGCATCTTGTACCTTAATGGCTGCAGTTACCATCTGCAGAGACCTTTGAGACCAGGTGAATAAAATCTGGCATAGCTGCCACTTTTCCCATTTTTTGCAAAGAATTCATAAGGCTAAGTGGAGTAGTTTTTATGTTGAGCAGTAAGCCAACTTTTGTGCTTTCTACGTTCACCCTCATCAATGTGTGCTATTCAGCTTTTCCTCATTTTTATCCTTCCAGTGGTGTCGTCTGCATATCCAAGGTTCATATTTCCTCCCTGCAATTTTGATTCCAGAATCTGATTAATCTATTCCAGCATTCCTCGTGATGCATCGTGCATAGAAATTGAGTAAGTAGTGCGCAAGAATACAGCCTTGTCATACTTCTTTCCCAGTCTTGAACTAGTCAGTTTTATTCCATATTTGTTGCTTCTTGTTGTCCTTCCTTACATCCCTGTTGCAGTATTCCAAACTGTTGGAAGTTATCTCACCAAGTAACCTGGATGTTTGGCCAAGGCACCAAAACCAAGACCTAAACCCGTGGGTGTAAGGGTACATAAGGGGACATACGTACGTAAAAACCTCAGACTATGTTGTTGCCAGTCCAAACTTGGATCTCACACCTATTAGTCTGCTCTATGTGCTATCTTTTGCCTTCATTGGTTTAGATAGTTGATCCTTTGAGAAAGCTTCCTTTTATTTAAAAGCTTTGCTTGCAATTCTGTTAGATTTTGGCTAGGAGTAGAAAGTGAGATTGTGGTAGGCATATTACCTCTCCACTCCCAGTGCCTTTTCTGTTTAGGTGCAGAGCACAGTTATAAAAATTGCAGTATTTACCAGTCCTTCGTATCTGAAACCTTATGTATGTGACTTTCATCTCTTAACATTTACTTGGAGAATTAAGCACCTTGCCAAGCTAAGATAGCAGAGCCTTCCAGCCCTGATGTCCCACTTACCCAAAGAAGTTCAAGAGGCATAGGCCTGACATTGTAACTGCCCAGATGGGCTCAGACGAACTTGCTGAGGTTTCAGAACCAGTGACACACTAGGGTTGGGAGGGGTGGCCTAATGGTTAAGGTGTTTGCCTTACAAGCACAAGCTGCAGGGTTTGAGTCTCACAAAGGATAATTGGCTAGGCTTAAAATGGCTCGCAAGGCCAGTTAGCTTAGTACTAACCTATGAACAAGAAATATTTTGGAGTGGGTGGCCTAATGGTTAAGGTGTTTGCCTTATAAACACAAGGTGCAGGGTTCGAGTCTCACAGTGGATAATTGGCTAGGTTTAAAATGGCTCGCAAGGGCAGTTAGCCTAGTACTAATCTATGAACCTGTTTCCAGACTCCCACTACTATGCCAGAGACTGGTATGGAGTGTGATTTACACGTCTGAAATGAGTAATCTTACCAGTGGTATCATAACCTAATCATTTCAGAAGGACCTGAAAGTACTCCGCAAATTCTAGTAACAGTAGAAATACCTTGGTCATTAATCCAGGTACACTGAGGTCAGATCTGCTATGTCTTATTAAAGCGTACATCACTCTGGGAAAGAAAGGAGAAGAAAAAACAAAATGTTTCCTTTCTTAAGACATCCCAAGAGAAGGAGTTAATGGATTTTTCCCAAGGTCTGTTTAAGGCCATCATGACACTCAAACCACACCATCCTTTGGCTCCTCTGCCCCTATTCCTGCTACTACCCCTTGTGAAACATTTGGAATCTTCCTCAGATGGTGATGGAGTCTGATTCATACAAACATTTTCTGACCTCCTCCAGAATCACTAGGCAGGCCAGGTGGCCTCTGATGATTAGGAATCCCTATTCTCGGATTCTTCTGTAGAGGAAGCTTCTTTTGGAGAAACCATTTCTAACAGAATGAAGCATTTTGAGTGAGAATCCAGAGAAATTTCCGATGTACAAAAAGGTATTATAACGTGCAGGCACTTCTGCACCTACTGTAGTCCCTCGTTTCCTGGCCTTTTTCCTCTACTTCTACTGCCCCTGACTCTGACATGACACCAGTACTTAAAAGGAATGATATATTTTACAAAGTGTCTGAAAACCTAAAGTTTCTATACTAGAGCCCTCTGGCAAACATTTCTGCCTTTCAATTTCTGTGGATTATCTGTTCAGACTCCTACCTGCTGCTAATGCCCTTCCCTCCGATAAATGTAGTAAGGCAATGGACAGACTTGTTAAAAAAGGTATACATCTATTCTGCTGTGGATTTCAGAGCTTTGAACTATCAGACTCAAATAACTAAATATTTAGTATCTCTCTTGGGTTATTTAAGTAAAACCTTGGCTTTTATGGTAGAGCCAGGTATGAAGCAATTGGCTCATGTCTATGGTGCCTAAAGCTTTACAGATGGCCAGGCATTGTATCAAATGCAGTTATGATGCAATGGAAACCTCTTTCAGAGCAGCTGGTACTGGTTCTGTCATCAGAAGGTACACATGACTTCTCTCAGTCCTTACCTGAGGACATCAAAGCCAAGCTACTAGATTCTCCTTTGGATAGAGACCTTTTGTTTGGCTATGATGCAACCAACTTGTTTAAAATGTTACAAGAACAAGGGAAAATTATGAAGGATTGCAGACAAATTTTCCCCTTTTCTGTTCTCATATATTAAAGAAATTACCCAGCAAAATCCACCACCTATTTCGCAAGGAATTTAGACAGCACACAAAGGGCCAAGAAAATGCATAGGAAGAGATTTCAAGGCAAACCGGACAGGGAGGCTTTCCTACACAGAAAAGTCAGCCTGACTACTGTCTCTCTCCATCACCCACAGTGCATCCCTCCACCTGCCAAAAAGACTCGCCTCATCTTAGTAAATTAGCAGCTCATAATCACAGACAAATTGGTTCCCTCCATTATTCAGCAGGGCTACAGAATGGCACAGAAGGAGATTCCTCCATTCATGGGCCTCCCTTCTCCTCACAATCAGGTAAAGCTCTTGCCCTCTCATAATTTAAGCCCTGCTTGACCAAAGTACAATAGAGCATGTGCAACACCAACACATGGGAAGAGGATTTTATTCCAGACTCTTTCTTATACCAAGAAAAGGAGGGGAATGGAAACCTGTTCTGGATGTGTCTCTTCTCAATGCTTTCTTCAGTGTCCCCTCATTCGAGTTGTCACTGCAGGCTCTGTTGTCCTTTGTCATTCCGTAAACTTTTTTCTTCTTGGATCTGAAGGATGCCTACCTCCACATCCCAATCTACCCTTCTTTTAGGAATTTTCTGAGATTTTCAGGTTGTTTATTACACTCTTATCTACAGCCCCCATGATTTTCATTTAAGTGTCTGGCACCAGTCATAGCATTTTGCTGGACTTAGGGAATTCACATATTCCCATGTCTAGATGACCTGTTAATGTACCCTTTCAGTAGGCCCTTTTACTTCATCTCAACTTCAGTATTTCACTTCTCCAGAGTTTGGAGTTCATGATCAACTTCAAGAAATCCACACTGAACACCATCCTAGACCTGTTTTTTTGCTGCAGACTGGGCACCAACTTCATGCAGGCCTTTATACATTTCGACAAGGTACAGTCTCTGACTAGTTTTATTCTCTCTCGCCTCTTCAAGCTTACACCGAAAAAAAAGTTCTCACAGCAATGGGATTCATGTCTGTAACCATACCCACAGTTTTTTTTGCCAGACTACATATGAGAAAGATTCAGTGGTACCTGAAATGTATCTGGTCCCAGTATTCTCATCCTCTGGACATGCACATCCCAAATCTGATCTGCCACTCGTTTACATCAGATGTGATCTCTTGGCTCAGTGCTTGGGCGATGACTAAATTGCTCTTTTAGCATTTTTCTCTTTCTTTTTGGTATACTTGGTGACTTATCCAAGTCTTTTTAAGCTTTGTCTTTATCTACCATTCCCCCCTTCTGTGTGTGTGTGTGTGTGTGTGTGTGTGTGTGTGTGTGTGTGTGTATATAAGTTTTTCCTGTTCACCTCTTTGAGCTTTATTCCTCTAGGGACTTTCAGACCTTTCTTTGATAAAAGCTAATTGCTGTTGCAGCCCTTTTTTTCTTGTGGTTGCTGTTATACTTCCTGCTGCTGTGGCTGTTTGGTGTGTTGTCATCGTTATTGTGGTATAACTTTCCAGTTTTAAGAAATGTGTGGGTTGTGGGCACAAAATCCTGAGCCTGAATGCTCATGCTAAATGAGCATATTACTTAGGAGCCTCCCATTTAGATGAAGAGTGTTCAGTTTGCACTGTTGTTTTGTTACCAGGGCTTTGACAAAGAAGAAAAACAAGCTGAAACTTAAGGGGCTTCTCCCTGCCACAGCATGAGAAGTTGCTCATTCTGCTGTGTGCTACAATGAACCCTCGCAGTTCAATGGTTAGTGAAATGTCAACCTATGAATTTTCCAGTGCGCCTCATGAAAATTTGAAAAACTCCATATTCAGTGGTGGCATGACTGTCGTATTATACCTTATGGATGACCGCTTGTTCTCTATTCTACTCTGGCCACATTGACCATGTACTGACCTGGGGTGGTGATGGGGGGGCATCTTTTGGAAGAGACTGTCCAAGGCATGCGGCAGCCTTATGAGGCCAGTCTTCACCTCAGTATACTGGAGATATGTGCAGTGCTAGTATTGCAGACCTTTCTGTACTTCCCTTCTCAGTGGTGTGATATCTATCCAGATGGGCAACCTGTAGGTGTGGTACATCAGCAAACAAGGGCAGAACACATTCTTATCCCATTGTTTCAAGAGCCACAAGGGTTTGTCAGTGGGCAGTGTCTTCTCACTGCTTTCTGGTAACAATGCACATACCGGGGAAGTCCAACTTCTAGTGAGCAGGTTGAGCAGGCCTGTTCTATTTCCTCATGAGTAGTCCCTCAATCCAGTAGAGGCTGCTCAGATTTTCAGCTTCTGGGGCTGACTGTGCTGCTGTCTATTTGCCTACCCTACAAACAACAAATTCAGAAGGTACTTTGTTCTAACTCCTCAAGAGGGAGTGTCCCAAGTAATGCTCTGACTCTCATACTTGGTCCCTGATCTCCTGTATGCTTGTCCTCCCACTCCTCTTATCCCAAACTTTCTCAAAGTGGAGCAAGGCTGCATTTATTTTCATTGCTCCCTTCTGGCTTTGATAGATGTGATTTTCCTACCTCTGGTCTGATCTTATTCACCCTTCGTGGGTGCTGGACCCTGTTCCAGATCTTCTCTTGCCCCTCCAGGATCTCTGGACATAGAAGCCCTCAAGTTGACCACATGATTTCTCCAGTTCCAATAATGGATAGACAGTGCAGGCTTTCATCCCATATTGTACACATCGTGTCTTCCTTACAGAAGCCCTCGACCAGGAAGACTTAAAAAGCAAGTGGAAAAGGTTTTTGGTTTGGGCATCTAGTAGTAATATAGATCCTTTTTCAGCACCTCTCCTGGATATCTTAGATTTCTTGGATTCTCTTTTTCACAGTGGTTGTAGTTACTCTACTATTAATGTTCAGATGACAGTGATTTCCAGTTTTCACAATGGGGAAAATCAATCACCCATTACTTCATGTAACATAAGGCCTTCTTAAGAGGCACTTTCCTGCTGTGACCCCCCCCCCCCTTTTAAGTCTTGTTCCTTCCTGAGATATTGCCATCCTTCAGCAAGCTTTGATGAGACCCCCTTTTGACCCTGCAGATGCACTTAATTTGAAATACATTTACTGGAAAATTCTGGTAGCAGTTACTTCAACAACAACAGTGTCTGAACTCCATGCTGTTTCCTGTTGGTTTTCCACAAGAATAGCCACGTTGAGAACAAACCCATCTTTTCTCCCTAAGGTGGCTTCTGAATCATCCCTCAGTCTCAGTCTTCCTGTTTTATTTCCATGTTTTACCAATAAAGGGGAGTACATCTTACAACTTCTGGATGTGCGTTGGCAGCTTAGGTTTTACCTACATTGTACTAAGAATGTCAAGAAGACTGTCCAGTTGTTGGTTGTCTTTTCCATTGCAAAGTTGGGCAAATTAGTGTCCGAGTTGATGCTTTCTCATTGGCTGTCAATATGTATTTCCCATGTAAACAAGGAGAATGGATTGTCTTTTTTTCAGGTCTCCTAAAGCGTCCACTGCCCTTTTCTGCAAAGTACCATTTGATGATATTTGTGCTGGAACTACTTGATTAGGTTTCCATACCTTCATATCTCTTTATAAGTTGAGTTTACAGTCTGGGTCTAGAGAAATTCTTTGGTTTGGCTGTCCTCCAGAATATCCTTCCATGAAACCTCCCAAAATTTATGGTAAATGGGGACTCTGTCCCATCCATTTAGGGATGGAAAAGAGAACATCTGTTACAAACATTATGTATTTACCATAGCAATAGATCCATGTTGTCTGCTTCTCTCTTTACCAAACTCTCCTCCCTTCATTCCCCTTCCAGGTATCATTTTTTCTTTGTTTCTGGACTGGCCGCACTGATTGTTCCATGGCTTGGTCATGTACTCTTCAAGACCTGTGTCAGAAACCGTTGTTTTTCTGTTACATGTTTTCTTATTTTAGGGTGTGGGGGAACTTAATCTTAGGTATTTTGCTATCATGAGGGGATTATGGGTAAGGAGAGGATTTTGAGCCTTGGATCCAATGTTTGAAAGTGGCCAAAGTTGGATCCTACTCGGCTGCAGTAACACATCCATAGAGAAAGGATGGAAGCAGACAGCATGGCTCTATCATTATGGTAAATACCTAATTTTTGTGTATTACTGATGATTCCCTTTTGGCCAAGGCGTCATTGGTTCCCCATTCTCTATCACCTAGCCAGGGGTCTTCACTACAAGTTACCCACAGAGTGGGCTTCCTCATACAGCACAAGGTCTTGCTTCACTCCACCTGGCATTATGAATGATAGGTTTCTAATCCCTTTCAGGCACTAATTCTTTGAGGGTGAGCTACAGATTCTTCAGGAGGCAAGGAAACTACTACCAGGAAATGTATATCTAAATGGAAAATATTTTCTTTTTGCTGTCCTGCTAAAGAGCAGGACCCTATGCAAACAGACATCCTTATTATCCTCTTATTTGTGTGAGCTGCTTAAAGCTTGGTCTTGCATACAGTTCAATGAAGGTACACCTATTGGCCATTTCTGCATTCTTACCTATAGAACCCCCTCTTCTTTCCAGGATAGAGGTAAAACAAAATTCTCAAAGGTATCTTCCATCTAAAACTGCCTAGGAGGGCTTATATGTCTTCCTGGTACCTTAACTTTGTTGTTGAAAATTTCACCTTTCCTCTCTTTGAACCAGCATCTTCTGCCTCTTTCAAATTCTGTACTTGGAAAACCATACTTCTTGTAGCCCTTACTTTAGTTTGAAGGTTTTCTGAGCAGCAAGCCCTGATGGCATTCCGTACCTTCCTTATTTTTCATAAGGACAGATGGTCTTTGAGGACTATCCCCTCATTTATGCCTAAAGTCATGTAACCTGGACCGGAACACCAAAGCCGGAGGTGTGTCCATATTCATTAAGGATATCCACACCTCCAGGCTAGTTGCTCAGCATAATGCATCCGAGGTTATCCAAGTGCAACTAACTCTTAGCAAAACTGCAATCCAAATTGTAGCTCGCTACAGATCCTCCACCATGCCCCAGGATTCCCATTCCTTTTTTCTTGATATACTGGAAAATATTAGGGTTCAACCAAACACCCTAATAATGGGCGATTTCAACTACCGCACCATTAACTGGGAAAACTACTCATGTACCAAATCCTTCGCTCAACCCTTTCTGGAATTCATAAATTCCAATGCCCTGGATCAACTTATCCACACCCCCACCAGGGGCAGCAATATCCTAGACCTAGTCATAAACAACATGAGTAATCGGTGTTCCACACCTGAAGTCAACTCATCGTTGATCCGATCATAAGCTAATCAGCCTAGATATCCACATCCCGCCCCCAACCCCCATTAAGGAAACCACAGTAAAAAATTTCTCCAAAGCCAACTTCATGACACCCATGCAGATGGACAATACAGTTACGACTGCTGAATCCTACACAAATGCACTCTATAAGCACTTATATGAGTGCATGGATCGTGCTATCCCAAACAGAACCAAAACGCTATCCTCCAAAAAAAGGAAGCCAATCTGGTGGTCCCCTGCCATAAACAAACTGTACAACAGAAGGAAGAAACTGTTGCAAAAGAGAGTAAAATCCCATGAGTGGAGGAGCTCAGTAAGAAGCTGAGATCCCTTATAAGATCTTCCAAAGCTAGCTACGAAAACAAAATCGCCACTGATTCTAACGACAACCAAAAAGCACTCTATAGCTATGTCAAGAATCTCAATGGCAACACCCACATCTGCTCTGAGTTGCAGCACAACGGCATGAGAATTACAGAACCAACTGATATTGCCAACATCCTGGCAGATTGGTTCAGTGCTAACTGTACCCCCCCCCACCCCCACCCCCTAAAGGCCCCATATCTATACAGGAAGAATGCAGAGTCCCTGTAATCACAACTATGCCGGTAAAAGCTGCACTCTCTAAAGCCAAAAACCCAGTATCCATGGGACCGGACAAAATCCCAGGCTGCGTTTTACACTAACTTCAGAAAGAACTGGCTCCCCACCTAAGCACCACGTTCAATCATAGGCTCACATCAGGGTTTGTCCCCACTGAATGGCAATTATCTCACTCCACAAAGGGGGAGCCACCACTCATTCAGGGAACTATCGCCCTATTAACCTGATGAGCCTGGTCTGCAAGGCCATGGAACGTCTCATCATGGAACTCATAAACAAAGACATTGGTAACCTCCAAACTCTGGACCCCACCCAGTTCGGGTTTGTGAAAGGCAGATCATGCCTCCTGAACCTGATCGACTTCTGTGAGGCAGTCACCAAAGCCGTAGATGAGTAAGGTGGCTTACACAGCCTATCTTGACCTCGCCAAGACTTTGAACACCATCCCCCATTCTGGAATTATAGCTAAACTCACTAAACTAGGTATAAAGCCCTATGTCACAAGATGGGTTGCCAACTGGCTCACTGATAGAACCCACACTGTAAAAGTTGCAGACTCCAAATCTGATTTCAAGCCAGTGACAAGTGGAGTTCCACAGGGTTCAGTCCTGGGACCTCTCTCCTGTTTGGTATCTACATTTCGGAAGTACAGGCTAACACAGAAGGCCGCCAGCTAACGAAGTTCGCATATGAATGCAAACTAGGAGCCATATTAGAGTCCTCAGATGATGTGTACATCCTACAGAAGGTCCTCTCAGAGACATATGCCTGGTGTCAGAGCCATGGCCTCAAGCTCAATGCCAAATAGTACATTGTTATCCCCTTTGGTAAAAACTCTGTACCCATGAATTACCACATAGGCAGCAGTCTACTTAACACCGAATGTGTGATAAGAGACCTTGGGACCCAGGTGGGGACAGTAGTCTCTCCTTTGAAAATCACATCACCACAGTAGTCAGGAAGTCCTTCTACGTGGCACACCTAATCACAAAAGGGCTCTCATCCAGGAAAAAAGAAGTCATTGTTCCCCTCTACTCGACACGCATTAGGCCCATTATAGCGTACAATGCCCCTTTTGGAATGTACCTCACAAGACATCTGCAGCAGCTGGAAAGGCCACAGAAGTACCTCACAAAGAGGATTACTGGCCTCAAACAGATGACCTACACTGACTGTCTCAAAAAAACTCCAGCTTTACTCCGTAGTATAACATCTACTCTGAGGTGATCTCTGCCTAACATACAAAGCTATGTCAAACCCAGAGCTGTTGAACATGCTACACCTAAAGAAATCCCAATCCCTCTGAGCTACATGCTCTAGGGACCTAAACCTCATCACCACAATAAACAGGACATGCTGGAAGGATAGATTCCTGTCCCAGAGACTTCCCATACTCTGGAACAAGCTTACCCATCTGTGCCAAGCAAAGTTCCTCATTAGCACTCGAGAACAATCTTGATGAGTGGATGGAAATAGGAAATACACCCCGGGGATCACTTCTGTGGCTCTGATAGACAGTGGCACAGGAAAATAACTTTCTTGGGTGGCATAAGCCAGGGAACCTTGTTGACTAGGGTTACTTAGACCCTTGGGCCGATAGCCTTGTACCTACCTATGATTCTATAAAGTGGTCATTGAGCTTTCCCTCAATCAAGCCATCACCCTCCCTGGTTTTGTTCCCTAATCCTTAGAATAAAGTAGTAAGATCGTTTGATTCTGTGGAAGAATCAAATGTAGCTCGGAGAAGCACCAAGTAAAGTCCAATGTAGCCAAATGCTTAAAAACATTCAGGTACTGTAGTTAATCTCTAGGCAAAACAAAGAATGAAGCAATGTTCGTATTCCTTCGAAAATATTTTATTTATTCATTACAGTAACTTGGTAGGTGAGCCCTGTAAGTATTAACCAAATGCACTTGGGTCTCTTGTATTTATTCTTATATTCATAGCATTCGTAAGCTTTTGATTTATAAATTGAAATTCTAATTGGCCAATGGGATTTAGGCAAGGATGTGGATAGGTCAGAACAAGTAATGCCTGTGAGATTGGTGGTGAGTGTGGACTTCCACCAATCAAAACAAGTATGTAGTATTCTACGACTGTAAGAACCAGGGATCTAACTAAAAAGCTTAGTAAACCCACTAGGGCAGAAACCCTTGGTTAGCTGGGTTCGTCTTCTGTTTCTTTACATATTATAACAACAGTTTGAGGGCAGAGGCCATAAAAACTTTCGATATCTTTCATATGCTATTTTAACAAGGCGTGTGTATGTGCTGTGGCAGGGCGTTAGTGTGTATACAAAGCAAACCGCATGCTGACCGCGACCATTTAAAAATGAATCCGAATACAAGAATAAATTAAAGTGATTACCATAAAAGTTAAGCGTGAAGTGAACTAGTGAACTTGCACCTAGAAGACTGACTTTTATTGATTGGCTTAATCCCTGCCAGAAGGGTATCTGATTTATAGGGCTTGATGGCGATCTCTCCTTTTTTGGTCTTTCATAGAGAAGAGGGTGTCTCTCCATACAAATCATTCTTTTATGCCCAAGGTGATTAATGAGCTGTCCCTTAATCAGTCTGTCCACCTTCCTTCTTTTTTTCCTTCTCCTGAATCTCTAATGAGAAGATTCTTCATACCTTGGATTTGCATAGACTGGTCAGAAATTATTTAGACAAAACAAATGTGATTGGCTTTTTTTTCATACCAAGGCATTGGGTTTGGCAGTTTATAAGTAAACTATCTTCTCTTGGATTTCCAAGGCCATTTCTTTTGTTGTTCTTTTCATGGTAAGCGGCTGTTTTCTTTTGTGAGGGCTCATTCCACTAGAACAGTGGCTTCCTTGGGGGATTTCTTCAAAGATTTGGACACCAGTTCCTTCCTTGAAGCTGCTACTTGGTCTTTAGTTCACACTTTAACAAAACATTACAGGTTGGATGTCATTTCCAGGGCCATAGCAGGTTTTTCCAAGACTGTCCTGCATGGGTCTGTGGAGGGCTTCTGCTTGCCTTCATTCTTCCCTGACTTCCCTGTAGCTTTTTTACTGTGCTAGTGTTGATGAATACCACAACAGGAATGTGGAGGAACACAGGACAGTTGTGTAAAATCTGACTATAACCAGAAGATGTCCTCCTTTTCACTGTTACAGTACTCACTCTCTCCCTCCTGCCCCCTTTTCTCTTCCCTTTACATGGGTAGTATTTTTGTACTGGCCACGAGATTCCTGCCCTTCCTTCATTTTCTAGCTGTACGTGTCTTCCTTTCCACTGATAGTTCTTGTTTTCCTGGGGAAATTCAGTTCTAAGTTGGAAGTGCACGTACCTCAACTTTGTACCAAACACTTGTGCATCTGATGTACCATGCTCCCTAGGTAATAAAGGATCTGATGATGTTAATTTTCAGGAGGAAAATTCCCGCAGTAGCTTGTTCTGGGGCTGGCACTGACTCTGGGACACCAGTAGATAATGCCACTCCTCCTTTCCCTTTACCCATAAGTTGGGATTACAGTGGAGGCAGGACTCTGTCCAGGAGCAGGGGTCAACCAAAACGGACACTCAGTAGAAAAAAAGCCCTGGTCAAGCTATTAAGAAAATGCGGAATCGTGCAGGGACACATTGATATGGAATATTTCTGATCGTATATTGACTAGAAATGAAATACAAGTGTTGGAAAAAGGTCTTTCTTTTATTCCCATACAAAAAAGTGAACTGATATAGTACTTGATAAATTTTTTAGTAGAAATATTTTGTTGAAACTTGAATTTGGTAATACTGCCTTTGATATCAATCGTTTTAAGAAACCTAGTCTTTATATCCCTAACTCACATCCTGTCCTTGATGCTTTCATGCTTTTAAATTAGTTGAAAATGATTTGTATAATTTGCACAGTGATTAAGCTAGTACATTGAAATTTAAGAATGGGAGAAGTAATCTCACTGTAAAGGAAAGGTCAGCTATGCTAGCCTTACAAAAATATGGTACCATCGTAGTAAGGCCGGCTGATAAAGGTGGTCCTATTGTGATAATGAATAGATTAGATTACTTTTATTCAGTGAGGTTGATGTTGAGTGATGCTTATTTCTCTTCTGTTATTGATGTGGCTAAAATTCATGTTTTGGAGCAGAGGATAGCTCATAAAGATTGTTTAATGAACTGTTTCATTACTTGATAGTGAATGAACCACTGACGCCTGTCATTTGGGAACTCCCTAAAAATACATAAGAACAGCTTTCAACCTCTCCCATAAGACCTGTAGTTGCTAGACGCAGTTGGTGTACAGAACCGTTCTCAGTATATGTGGAGAAGTTTCTATGCCCTGTCCTAGATAAAAATAAATTTTTCCTGAAAGATTCCAAACAATTTTTGATGGACCTTTAAAGTTGTACTAAGACACACGCTCTGGATATTGGTTGCTTTTTTGTGACTGTGGATGTCCCGTCATTATTTACAGTAATTCTGAATGTTGAAGGGATTGTGTGCAGAAATATTTAACTAAATATAGTGGATATAGTCAGTCATCCATTGATTTACTATGTCTGTTTCTAGAAACAGTTCTTGAAAAATGTTTTTATATTTGACGGGGTTATTTATTTGCAGAAGGATGGCATAGCTATGGGCACTAAATGTGCCAGTAGCTACGCCAGCATGATGTTCTTCATTCCACATTGCTGCAGTCCTAACTATTGGGTAGTCCGCTGTCCAGTCGGCCCGAATACCAGAGTATATGGCTGACGTCGGTCAGGGCGCATTAGACTGACGTCAGTACGTCAGGGT
Organism: Protopterus annectens; assembly: GCF_019279795.1. Taxonomy (NCBI): domain Eukaryota; kingdom Metazoa; phylum Chordata; order Ceratodontiformes; family Protopteridae; genus Protopterus; species Protopterus annectens. The sequence goes on along the minus strand of NC_056748.1, from coordinate 26,995,673 downwards.
ACTAATGCGCATGACCGACGTCATATCCTCAGTCTTTTTTGCCGCATGGTCCGATGCAGAAGCAGTTTTGCGAGTGCAGGTTGGCGTTCTGAAATTTTCTGAAGTCGGAGTTTCAGACCGAATCAGAGTTGGCTAAGTACCCCGTTGGGGAACATTTTGGTTTTTCTTGCCTCAGTATTTAACCGGATGTCAGAAAAAGTGAATAACTGTATTTCTTGTGGGAAACAGATACCTCATAGGGATTACCATACCTTGTGTATACCTTGTTTAGGGCCTGAGCACGCCGTTGTTGGATGCCGCTCTTGTGCTAGGTTTAACAAACGCACTATTAAGAGAAGGTTAGACTGTGCCAGGTTAGTGTTTGGGAAGCGTTGCAATTATAAAATGCCGTCGGATGCTCCGACGCCCGCTTCGTCCAAAAAGCGCAAGGACAAAACAGCGAAGCCTAGGGTTGATGAACCGGCAGTCCCGGACGCCGGTTCTTTAGAAGGCTCAGTGGAGCCAGAGGTTTTGCCAGGAGTTTCTTTGGAGTCTCAGGCAGAGACTTTACTGTTACAGGATGTGCCTTCTCAGGAGGTAGGCCAGGCTGAGGGGGCTTCTCAGGTAACTGTTCTTCCCTCTCTTCCTAAGGTAGTTAGAGCCTCTCCTTCTGTTTCCAAAACTTCTTTGAGAGGTAGGCCAGGTTTAGCTTCAGTGGGGGCTTCTCCTAGCACTTCAGGCTCTGTGCCTAAGAAACATATGCTTAAAATGGCAGAAGATTTGATTACTATGATTAGAGGTTCTATGCCCCCCCCTGATAAGAGTCCTAGGGTGGAACCTGAGTTTGATAGTTTTGAACAGTGTTCAGAGGCTTCTGAGTCTTCTGCGGAAGATTTGCAGGAGTACCCTCCTTATTCTGATTCTGATGTGGATGATTCCACTCCTACAGCTTCTCCTCCTGAGGATTTCTCATTTTCAGAGACTCTGCATTCCATGAGGGAGCACTTTAAATGGGAAGGCCAGGATTACTCTGATTCCAGGAAAAGGCTTAGGGAATTCTTGTTTTTACCCCAGCATAGGCCCTTAGCTATACCTCCTGTGTTGAATGTGGTTGAAGATGTTTTTGCAGAGGCTTCCCTGAACCCTGATTCTTTGCCTCCTGCTCCTGTTAAACCTGATAGGTACTACAGGGTGCCTGAAGCTCATAAGTATCTTTTTAAGAGTCCTAGGGCAGACCCGGAAACTGTTTCTCAGGGACCTAAAGGTGTTAAGGCCTCTGTGGTTAAAACCCTGTTCCCACTGATAAAGAGGCAAGGGCTTTGGATAGATGGGGAAAGAAAGTGTATACTTCTTCCACTTTAGCCATGAGGGCGTTGAATTGTCAGTTTCACATGCTAAAATATCAAAATTATCTCCTTTCACAACTGAAATCTAAGGTGGATGCTTTGGCGGAAGGTATTGAGTGTAAAGAGTTGCTGGATTTAGTTCATGTGTCTGAACAAGTGGGTAAGCATTCTTTGCAATGTGGTTTTGATGCTGTACAGGCCTCCTCGAGGGTGGCTGCCACTAGTTCTGTTCTTCGCAGGCATGCCTGGTTGAGGGATCAGAATTTAGCTGAGCATGTTAAGACAAGGATTTTGGATGCTCCTTTACAGTCTGATGTGTTGTTTGGTTCGCCTGTGGAAGCACTTTTAAAGAAAATGGAGGACAAAGCTAAGTCTATGCAAACTGTTAAAGATTTTTTGCAGGTGCAGCCACCGAAGTTTAGTAGAAATTGGCCTACTAAGGGATGGACATATCCTGTTTATGATTCCCAGTCTAGGGGTAGGTCTAGACGTGGTAGGGGCAGAGCTCAAGGTTCTTTTAGGCCTAGAACAGGGAGTTCACCTGCTCCAACTTCTGGTGAGGGCAGGGGTCAGTCCTTTCGTAAACAGACCCAATGACCTGCCTTTTCAGCTGCCAGTACATTCTCGTCTGGCAGCTCCTTTGGGAGGAAGACTGTCTCTTTTCAAAGAAAATTGGGATTTAATTACTCAAGACAGATGGGTGTTGGATATCATTCACCACGGTTACAGGTTTTATTTCCATACATTACCCACTTTCAAAGGCATGCCAGACGTTCCTCCTCCACAAAGGAAAGAGGCTCACAAGCAAATTTCTCTGTTGCTCCAAATAGGGGCCATTCAGCCAGTCCCTGTATCAGAAAGGGGCCTAGGATTTTATTCTCGCCTGTTCCTAGTACCAAAGAAGGGGAACACGTGGAGACCAATTTTGGATTTATCTATCCTCAACACTTATCTGGACATTCCCAAGTTCAAGATGTTGACGTTACAACAGCTTTTACCTCTGCTGGGCAAAGATCACTGGATGGTAACTTTAGATCTCAAGGAAGCTTACCTTCATGTGCCTATAAGACTAAGTTGCAGGAAGTATCTGCGTTTTCGAGCTGGAAATTCTCATTATCAGTTCTCTGCATTGCCCTTTGGCTTATCTACTCCGCCCAGAGTATTCACAAAGGTTCTGGCTCCAGTGATAGTTTACTTCAGGCTAAAAGGAATTCAAATCTATCCTTACTTGGACGACTGCCTGATTCTGGCTCAAGAAAAGGAAAACCTTCTACAGCATCTGGAATATGTCATAGCAGTGCTAAGATGCCTAGGGTATTCTGTGAACGAAATAAAGTCCAGTCTAGTACCCTCTCAAGACATGTGCTTTCTGGGTGTGAGACTGAATACAGCAGCCCAGATGGCCTTTTAACCCCGGACAAACAAAAGAGTCTATCCCTTTACTTCCATCAACTATCTCATCAGTCCGTGCTGACTGCAAGGACAGTCCTTCAAGCATTAGGGTTCATGGCATCTTGTATTCTGGTGCTTCCCAATGCCAAACTGCATATGAGGAAGCTGCAATGGTATCTCAAAAATGTATGGACACAGCACTGCCAGGATTTGGACACTGTCATTCAAATAATACCTTGCCTTCAAAAAGAATTTTTGTGGTGGGCTCAGGAATGTCACCTAAACAAGGGACTCTCTGTGACCCGGCCAGAGGCGAGTCAGATTTTAACGACAGATGCCTCGGACATTGCTTGGGAGCTCATCTGAATGGAAAGTGGATACAAGACAAGTGGCCTGCCAGACTACAGCATCTACATATCAACATGAAGGAGATGTTAGCAGTCCAGTTTGCATTAATGGCTTTCAAGGAGTTACTTCTTCCAGGGCAGGTGTTGATTCTAACAGACAACACAACTGTCATGTGGTACATCAACAAACAAGGGGCAACACATTCTTATCCTCTATGCAGGCAAGCAATGATTTTATGGGAGACTGCGCTCAGCTTGCAACTAACTCTTCAGGCAAGGTTTCTGCCGGGAGCACAGAACTCCTTAGCAGATGTGTTAAACAGACAAATCATGGATCCCCACGAGTGGAAACTGGATCTTCATGTATTTCAGAAATTGACAGTGTCATGGGGAACTCCAGACATAGATCTGTTCGCTTCTCCACTAAACCACCAGCTGCCAAAGTTTTGCACAAAGGGGTTTCATCACACAGCTTGGAAAGTGGATGCTCTGTCTTTCAGTTGGAAAAATCTTCATGTGTATGCCTTTCCACCTCTGCCTCTTCTTCCAAAGGTGCTCTTAAAGGTCAGACAAGACAAGCCAAGGATGATTTTAATAGCTCCAGATTGGCCTCGGCAACACTGGTATCCACTACTAAGGAGTCTGGTAAGGAAGCCTCCATGGCCTTTACCTTTGATTCCACATCTGTTGTCTCAGAAGGACGGTCATCTGCTCAATGTCAAGCTTCACTCTCTTCATCTAACAGCCTGGCATATTCTATGTTGACACACAGCAGGTCTCAACTTCCTCAACAAGTTTTAAATGTGATTATGGAAGCTAGAAGACCTAGTACAAGGAAAGTGTACGCAGAAAAATGGAAGAGATTTTTATTTTGGAGTACAGCAAAGAATTTGGAGATTTGGGAGCCTAATTTGAGTGTGGCTCTTCAATATCTTACTGAGTTATTGGACAAAGGTTTGTCTTTCTCTTCCATTAAGATTCATGCTGCAGCAATTTCAGCTCACTATGATTGTGACCCACCATTGTTTTCATCCTTTGTTCAAGCAGTTTCTTAGAGGGGCAAAGAATATAAGACCCCACGTAGAGCTCCTACTCCTGCTTGGGATCTCAATTTTGTGTTGGAAAAACTTACTCTACAACCTTTGAGCCTGCGGCTACTGCTGAATTGAAATACTTGTCATGGAAGACTGCTTTTCTGTTGGCTATTACTTCTGCAAGAAGGGTGTCTGAGTTGCAGGCCCTTATGGCAGTAGAGCCCTTTTGATTTTCCATAAGGATAGGGTATCATTACGCACTAATCCTTCCTTTATGCCTAAGGTGGTTTCTAGTGTGGCTTTAAACCAAACTATTCATTTGCCTACTTTTATGCAGACCCCCAAAATAAAGGGGAAAAGATTTTGCACACTTTAGATGTACACAGGCAATTGCGTTATTATTTAAGCAGGACTAAGGATTTTAGGCAGTCTCAGCAGTTGTTTGTTTCTTTTGCTTTGAGTTCGCAGGGCAAGCCTGTGTCAAAACAAACTATTTCTAGGTGGATTGGGTTTTGCATTGCATTTTGTTATTCCCATCATGGCAAGGAGATTCCAGCTGGGATTAGGCCTCATTCCACTAGGGCTACTGCCACTTCAACAGCATTTCTAAGGGGGGTGGCAACCAAGGATATTTTGGAGGCAGCTACTTGGAGTTCAGTGCATACTTTCTCTAAGCATTATCACCTTCCTCTCTACTCTAAGTCTAGGGCTGGTTTTGCCACAGCTATTTTGCAAGGCATGTTGTCAGCTCCTGCTTCTTTATGATTTGCCAGCCTCCCTTACCTCTGCTTTGGGATTCTACCCAATAGTTAGGACTGCAGCAATGTGGAATGAAGAACATAGTACAGTTTTGTACCTACCATAAATGTAGATGTTCGAGGATCCACATTGCTGCAGTCCAATTTACCCTCCCTCCTTCCCTCTGTGTTTAGGGGTGGTTGTGTAGGTGAGGTTATATGCTGATATTTTTGTATATATTTTTGTATATATTGTACATATTTTTGGTGCAGGTATGTTGGGCCTTGTCTTTTTAGGGTCTTCTGACATCTGGGGCAAGAAAAGACTGAGGATATGACGTCGGTCATGCGCATTAGTACCCTGACGTACTGACGTCAGTCTAATGCGCCCTGACCGACGTCAGCCATATACTCTGGTATTCGGGCCGACTGGACAGCGGACTACCCAATAGTTAGGACTGCAGCAATGTGGATCCTCGAACATCTACATTTATGGTAGGTACAAAACTGTACTTTTATGGCATCATGGGAAGAAGACCATATGTTCAAAATGGAGTTGTTCATGCGTTTTGTGCCCTTCTGTCATGGTTTTGTTGATGATTTTTTTTTTTTAATTTGGACAGGTGGCAAAGAGGAATTGAATGTTTTGTTTTTATGATCAGCTGAATAAGGCAATTAGTTACTTGAAATTTTCCATTGCATTTTCTCAGGTTAAAATCGAATATCTGGATGTCTTTATACAAAGATTAGACAATGGAATGGTGAATATGGGTGTTTTTAGGAAACATTGTTATAGGAACACTTTACTTTATAGGTGTAGTATGCACCCGAATTATGTTTTTAAGAATGTTAATAAAGGTCAGGTTAAGGTATGAGGGCATCAAGAGTTAATGCATCAGAGGATGGGTTTCACTCTGAATTATCAGCTTTGAGAGCTAGACTACTAGTCTATTAGACTATTAAGTAGGGATGTAGCACGGCCTTTACTTTTCATCCCAATTTGAATTTGACTCCCCTATGACCCCAAGTATGGGTTCAATGAAAGTTAAAGTTCCTCTCTATTATACTAGTGACATCAAGGTAATAACAGATATTATTATTAGGAAGAATTGGGGTCTACTAATTGTAGACCCTGAGCTGAAGGAGATAATAGGGGAAGTACCATATTTTTTGTATAAAAACAAGTTGAATCTAAAGAGAATTTGTATGCTATCCAAAGAAGTCCTGGAGCTATAGTCCCACTGATAGTTTTTCTACGATTCAGTGTGGCAGTTGCAATTTTTGAGAGTACATTGACAGTAGTGGTCAATTTATACATCCGGATACTGAATGGAAATTTGTTTTTAAAATTTCCACTGATTGTTCCACACCGCATGTGGTCTATCTAGCTTACTGCATAGTATGCCAGTCATATTATGTAGGTAAAAGAGATAGAATGCTGAGAGACAGGATAAGGGAGCACTTGTATAATATTAGGATACGTTCTAGTAGTAACGCACTTTCTAAACATACAATACAAACAGATGATCAGCTTGTTTTTAGATTCTTAGTTATGGAGGTTATTAAACCTAGCCTACATACAGGGAATATTGGGAATTTTACTGAAAGTAAGGAGGGTAAGATGGATCATAAGGTTAAAGGTGGACCAAGGTAAAGGTCTTAATGAGAAAGCTCCCCTTAAACCTGTTTTAAAATCTAGCGGTCTTAATAATTAAAGGAATTATAGACATATATATATATATATATATATATATATATATATATATATATATTTTACTATTTTGATTTATGATTATATATTTTTGTTGATATATATTATTTTATTTCTTAGTATAGTTAATTTGATTATTAACCAATTAAGGTGCCTTATTTTTAATTGGTTTGCTGTTTAGATTTATTTGAATGATGAGGGATATAGTTTGTATGGTCTGAAGAAGCTGATAGTGAAAGGGCTTACCACTGTTTATTTTGTTCCCGATTAAAAGTTTTGATTTTATGGTTCTTCGTGCCATTGTCTGTTCTGTTATTTTTATTGCTATATAATTTTCATTTTATCCTCAACATATTGGTTCGGTTCTGAGCCTCAGAACTGACTCGGCCATTACTGCAGATTGTGAAAGCCAAAAACACTCAAGCCTAACCCTTGCCCACATTTCTTCTCTCATAGTTATCCCAGTTTCCTTTCTCTGAATAGCCTTCCAGCACTCCTGAAGGATTACCTGACTGCTTCAATCTGGAGGCTGTCAGGGGCCACTTATCTCTTCATCCAAAATCCTGGACATCCATCACCAAAGACTCCTGTGTACAGAGTGTAATATCCAGAGGTTATTGCATATTATTTTTCCTTGAACCTCCCAGTTGGTCCAAAAGAATTCACAGTATTCCACCCCATCAGAGGAGAGCAGCAGTTATAGAAGTAGAAAAACTGCTGGTAAAAAGAGTGATTCAGATGGTCCTGCCAGACCAGCAAAAGTCAGAACTAACTTGAGATTCTTTTAGTGCCAAGTAAAAACTGCGACCTAACACCAATTTTGGATTTCAGCAATTTAAATCAATTTGTCAAACACTCAAAGTTCCGGATGGTCATGGTTCTGTCCATTCTGCTGCACTTGCACAAGGATGATTGGATGTGCTCTATAGACCGCTAGTATGCATACTATCGCATCAAAATAAACAGGCACTCCAGGAGATACATAAGCTTTGTGGTGGGAGCCATTCACTAATGGTTCAGAGCCCTGCCCGTTGGTCTCACCACAGCCCCCAAGATGGTAACCAAGTGCATGGCAGTGGTTGTAGCTTAATTGAGACTGATAGGATTCTAACTGTTTCCTTACCTTGAGGACTGATTCCTCTGTGCCCACCAAGCCTCTACTGATCTAGGCTAGGGATTACTTGTTACATCTATGTTTTCAGCTGAGCATTTACAGTGAACTATGCCAAGTCTCCGCTTTCCCCCACTCAAGTCTTTGAATTCATTGGTGCTCATGTGGCAGATCGCAAGCTTATCCACATACAAGGTTAAACACTCTGCAGGGCCAAACTTCACACACATTCTTTCTCTTTCTTCCCCTCCAGCCAGGCTAGTCTTGCAGCATCTGAGGTCTGTGTCATCTTCCATAGTTTTGGTATCTCCAGCGAGATTTTACATATGGGTACTGCAATGGATGCTTTGCAGTACAGTGGTCAGTAGGATGTCACTGTCTGACCACACTGATTCAAATTACAAATATTTGCAAAGAGCACATAGCCTGGTTGATGCACGCAGAAGTCTGCCAGGGCCTGCCTTGTATCCTTCCTGCCCCCAAGGCCACAGTGGTTACGGATGCCTCCCATCTAGGGTGGGGGGAGCATTACTTGGGAAGGACGGTCCAAGGCACTTGGTCTAAGCTGGAAGTCAGTCTTAATGTCCTAGAAATGAGAGCAGTCTTATTAGCACTGCAGTGGTTAAAGATGTTCTCCCTCTAAGGATGATTGCTATTTAGACAGACAGCATTTCAGTGGTCTGGTACATCAACAAGCAGGGGAGATCCTGGTCTTCTACCCTTTAGGTCAAGAAGCAATTCGTGTGTGGCCCTGGATGTTCTCTTCCTTCCTCTTTCTTTTGACGATGCATATTTTGGGGAAGTCTGATGTGCTGCCATACAAACTGAGCAGGTCCATCTTTACTCTCTCCCAAGTGGTCTCTCAATTCATTAGTGGCGGAAATTATTTTTTTGCTAGTGGAGCCAACCATGCTGTGATCTGTTCACTTCTCCCCTGAATTCCAAGTGTAGCAGGTACTGTGCCCTGATCACTCCAGAGGGGGAGTCACCGAGAGATTCTCTGAGTCATGATTGGCCATCCGGTCTCCTTTATGCCTTTCACTAAACTCTGCTATTCCCAAGTTTCTTCAGAAAGCATTTCAGCGGTAGAGCAAAGTGATCTTTATTGCCCCATTCTGGCCTCAAAAAGTGTGGCTTCCTTGCCTGTGGCCTCATCTAGTTCACCTTCCCTGGGTGTTGAATCCTTCTCAGGACCTTCTCTCTCACCTATCCGGGATACATTAACCAGATATTTAGACCCTGAAGTTGAACACATGGTTTCTACACTTCCAGTGATGGCTAGGCAGTCCAGGCTTTCCTCCCCAGTTCATCATATCTTTACATCATCCTAAAAAGATTCTACTGGAAAACTTTGAGTAAATGGAAAAGATTTTCCATTTTGGATCTCCAGAGACAACTACATCTTTTTACAGCACCTATTCCATCTATTTTTGACTTTCTTGCTTGTGTTTTAAACAGTGGGGCTAGTTATTCTACAGTTAAGGTCCAACTTACTGCTATTTCTAATTTTCACGTAGGTTAAAACCATTCTTCCTTGGCATCACTAAGATTATGGCATCACTAAGATTATGTAAGACCTGTCTCAAAGGTACCAAAACTATGGAAGATGACACAAAGGTACCTTTTTACTTTGACCAGCTATTAAGAACCCTACTCCTGTGTGGAATTTAACAGTAGTTTAGGCTTTGACAAAGGCCCCATTTTGATCCCTCTGACAAGGTGGACTTCAATTTTTGTCATGGGAAAACATTTTTCTGGTTGCATTTACATCAGCTAAATGAGTACCAGGGCTCCAGGCTCTCTCTTCCCAACCACTGTATCTGTTTTTTCATAAAGATAGGGTGTCCCTTTGGACTATTCCTTCTTTTCTACCTAGGGTAGCATCAGAGATGGCTATCAAACAAGTACACCAATCTACTTTTCTCCTCAAAATTTTCCATCGAGAGAGTACATGTTGCATGTGTTTGATATAAATAGCTTAACTAAAAATTTCAGGAAATCAGACCAATTGTTTGTCTCCTTTTTTATATCTAAATTTGGGTGAGGCAGTATCAAATGCAACTTTAGCAAGATGGCTGGCTGACTGCAATTTTTATTTTATATGACTAAAGGGTTAACATTACCTATACCTCCTAAGGCGTATTCTACCAAATCTGTGGCCACATCTTCTGCCTTTTGATTCAGGGCTTCCATAGATGACATTTGTGCAGCAGCTACTTGGTCCAGTGTTCGTACAGTTATTGTATGTTATAAACTGGACACCTTATCTAGAAATAAAGCAGCATTTGGCTCCACTGTACTCCAGGGTATCCTTCCTTGAAGACCACCTTGGGTTTTCTGTAGCTGGGGACTCTGTCCCATTGGTTGAAGAATGGACAAAAAAGACAACATCAGATGCTAACATTTTATGAAAAGCAAAAGTTGTACACTCGCCATAGTACTGCATCTGTGTTGTCTGCTTTTGTCCTCCTTCATCCTACTGCTATCCAGCCCCCTTCCTGCTTTAGAAATTTTTCATTTGAGCGCCTAGTGTGTCTTGACAGGTAATTCCTGCCAACCTTGCTGAATGAGCCCCAGTCTTCCTGTTTCTTGTTTTTAACTGAAATGTTTAATTTTGAAATAGGTTTGTTTTTACTTGTTACCTTTTTTGGTGGAAATTGGTAGGCTGACTAGTTTGCAAACTCAGTCTGTGGTAATTCAGATGAAAGAGGTGATTATAGGTAAGGGGAGGAGCTCAAGCTATGTAGCCAGGGTCTATTGAAGTGGCCAAAGTTGGAGCTGAGGTCTCATCCGAGACCCATCTGTTGAGGAAGGACAAAAACAGACAACAACAGACAACACAGATTCATCATTTTGCTGAATACATAAAATTTCTGAAATAATTCTAATATCTCTGTACGATCTCTGGTTATTTTTCTTGTCATAGGCTCCTAAGTATGGTGACAGTCCTTTCTACTTTCTGTTGCCTGAGTCATTGTGCTAAAAATTTAATTGCTTAACAGTAACTTTTATGAACTCAGTGATGTCCTTCAAGGATGCATCTTGCAGTCCTTACAAATGGGTTGTCCTGTCGTCAGGCAGCCCTTCGGTCGGCCAGATTCCAAAGTCTGGGTCTGGCCTCGGCTGGTGTTGCACTTCACCCGACGTCATAGCTGCAGTTATTCGGGTATAAAGGCATCAGCCGACACCATTTTCCCCAGTCTTTCTTGCCGCGTGGCGCCCGAAGCAGAAGCTGTTCGCAAGTGCCAGTCGGTCAGAACCAGAGATTACTACTACCGAAAACTACTTCGAAGACTTCTAAAAAGCTAAGTACCCCGTTGGGGACTCTTTCTTGCCTCAGCCGATGTCAGAAAAAGTGAATAACTGTTTAACTTGTGGGAAACAAATACCTCATAAAGATTTCCACTCTTACTGCTTACCTTGTCTAGGCCCAGACCACGACGTCGCAGCTTGTCTAGCCTGTGCTTCTTTTAACCGGCGGACGCTTAGATGCCGGTCGGAGTTTGCTGAGGAGTTTTTCGGCTCCGAATTTGCTTATATTATGCCGTCGGATCCTCCGACTTCGCAAATTTCTAAAAAACGCAAGGAAAAGGACCGACACTCGCGGTCCACGGTTTCATCCGAAACCGCGGTTAAGCCAACCGCGAGTGTCTCGGTTTCGGCTGAAACCGAGCAAGCGGTTCCACCTTCAGCCGAAAATCTTCCTCCAGCCGAGGCCTCTGCTAACCTCGTGGAATCGGCTTCTGATATCCCACTTACTGTTACAGTTTCGCAGGAATTATCAGACACTATTCCCTTGGATATTTCAACCCCTGCACGTGGAGCTGCTAGGCCACCTGCAGCCATGTCCATTAAGGCCTTTGCCAGGGCTAAAGCAGCTAAAACTACTAAATCTGTGCCTGCAAAGCCCCCCTCTCTCAGGCCTAGTTCTAGTTCACAAATGCTTAGTTTAGCACAGGATCTCATTTCTTTAATCCGAGGATCCCAACCTCAACCAGACAGAGCTTCTCATCCGCCTCCAGAAAAGAGGCCTAGAGCAGAGCCCCCTGAGCCACTGTCTTCAGATGATTCCTCTGATGATTCAATTGATACAGACCCTCCAGAGGCCCCATACTCCCCTTATGAAGACTCTGATGGTGAAGAGTCCATTCCTTCTGTCTCTCCGCCTGAGGAATTTTCCTTTGGGGAAACACTGCATGCTATGAGGGAACAATTTCAGTGGCAGGGCCAGGATTTTTCAGATTCCAGAAAAAGGCTTAGAACTTTTCTGCATTTACCACAACATAGGCCTTTAGCCATACCTCCAGTTCTTTCTGTTGTAGATGATGCATTTAATGATGCTTGTACTGCTCCTGATTCTCTGCCCCCGGCCCCTGTTAAGCCCGATAGATACTACAGGGTCCCGGACACACATTATCACTTATATAAGGCTCCCCTTGCAGATCCAGAGACTATCTCCCAAGGACCTAAGGCTGTAGCAGCCACCTCTGCCAAAAACTTCTACCCCTCTGAAAGGGAATCCAGATTCTTAGAGAGATGGGGTAAAAAAGTTTACACTTCTGCTACTCTTTCAGCTAGGGCCTTGAACTGTCAATTTCACATGATGCAGTATCAAGAATTTTTGATAGATCAGTTAACCAAAAAAGTGTCCTCAGATGAAACAGTAGACAAAAAATATGTGCAGGAAATGGTACATAACATTCAACAAGTCAGTAACCATTCCCTAAAATGCGGCTATGATGCACTGGAGGCTTCCTTTAGATCAGCCATGACTGGCACAGTCATCAGAAGGCATGCATGGCTAAAAGAACAGGCCTTACCAGACCATGTCAAATCAAAACTATTAGATGCTCCTATGGATAAGATTAATTTGTTTGGCTCTCCTGCACAACAAGTACTGAAGAAGATGGAAGAGAAGGCAAAATCTGTCCAAACAGTAAAAGATTTCTTGCAGGTCCAACCACCGAGGTTTAGCAGGAATTGGCCCTCCAAGAATTGGTCCTTTCCAGACTCCTCCAGAACTGAGAGAGGCAGGAATAGGCGTTCAAGAGGCAGAAGCCAATCCATGGGTGCTTACAGAGGACGTCAGTGGCAGGGCAACAACCAGCGAGGCACAGACACAGCCACCACCACAACTACTGGTCAATCTCAGTGACTTGGCTCTGGCACCGCCTACCAGGGAACAACTACAAGCACCCTTAGGCGGGAAGCTAGCCTTATTTACGACAAACTGGCATTACATCACAAGAGACAAGTGGATTTTACAGATAATAGACCAAGGTTACAGGTTTCACTTCCATACTCTACCAGGGAAGAGAGGAATGCCAAACCTACCTCCAGATCAAAAGGCAGAAGCACTAAAACAAATATCTCAGTTATTAAGGATGAGAGCTGTAGAAAAGGTACCATCTATGGAGCAAGGGAAGGGATTTTACTCCAGACTCTTCCTGGTACCAAGAAAAGAAGGCACATGGAGACCTATTCTCGACTTGTCCGCTTTAAACACATTCCTTATTGTTCCAAAATTCAAAATGCTGACCTTACAGCAGCTTCTTCCCATGCTGGGCAAGGAGTCTTGGCTGGTGACTCTAGATCTCAAGGAGGCATACCTGCACGTCCCCATACGACCAAACTGCAGAAGATACCTCAGATTTCTTGCAGGATCAGAGCATTATCAATTCTCAGCATTGCCCTTTGGCTTATCTACTGCGCCCAGAGTGTTCACGAAATGCCTGGCATCAGTAATTGCTCATTGCAGGCTTCAGGGAATCCAAATCTACCCTTACCTGGACAACTGCCTGATACAAGTGGACAACGAAAGCAAGCTAGCAGAAGATTTACAAAGGGTCATTTATCTGCTACAAGCCCTGGGATACACAGTCAATTTAAAAAAGTCAAGACTGATACCATCCCAGAGGATAACCTTTTTGGGTGCAGAGTTGGACACAACAAGGCAAATGGCATTCCTAACAGTAGAAAAACAGGAGCAGCTACCTCTCTACTTCCTGGCCTTAACAAAACAGAACCATCTGACAGCAAGAAAAGTTCTGCAAGCCTTGGGATTCATGGCATCCTGCATAATAATGGTTCCTCATGCCAGGCTGCATATGAGAAAACTACAGTGGTACCTAAGGAATTTATGGTCTCAACACAAGCACAGCTTGGAAACCCAGATTCCCATTATTCCATGCCTGAAGCAAGAATTCCTGTGGTGGGCTCAGGCTTGTCAATCAAACACAGGATTGCCCTTTCACAGTGCTCAACCAAGCCAAACCATCACGACAGATGCCTCAGACCTCGGTTGGGGGGCACACATGCTGGACAAGTGCATACAAGGCTTATGGTCTCAAAACCAACTGTACCTACACATAAACCTAAAGGAAATGCTGGCAGTAAAACTGGCAATTCAGGCATTCAGACCATTACTTCAGCAAGGCCTACTGATGGTAAGGACAGACAACACCACAGTTATGTGGTACATCAACAAACAGGGAGGCACACAATCATACACTCTTTGCCGGATGGCACTGGACCTCTGGAATGTGGCCCTGAGCTACAACATACAGTTGAAAGCTATTTTTGTACCAGGAAAAGAAAACATCCTAGCAGACATTTTAAGCAGGACAACCACGGATGCCCACGAATGGATGCTGCACCCGGACATCTTCAAAACCATTACAAAAAAATGGGGACTCCCAGAAATAGACTTATTTGCATCCCCACACAATCACCAACTAAAGAAATTCTGCACAAGGACGTACCACCCACTTGCTTGGAAAGTGGACTCCCTATCCTTCAGTTGGAAAAACCTGGCAGCATATGCATTTCCACCACTTCCTTTGATGCACAAAGTGCTATTGAAGATCAAAGAGGACCGTCCAAGGATCATTCTGATAGCTCCAGACTGGCCAAGGCAACATTGGTACCCATTACTGAGGAGCATGTCTCGGGAACAAATGTGGCCACTTCCCCTGGTTCCCTTGCTGTTAACACAGAGCAATTACAACAATCTGCATCCCAACCTGAAAAAACTGCAGCTGACTGCCTGGAACATTGCATAAGACCAATTAACCCAAATTTATCCCAAAGGGTTAAAGACATTATCCTTGAGGCTCGCAGACCCTCAACAAGAAAAAAATACTCAGCAAAATGGAAAAGATATCTCATTTGGAGTACTGAAAAAGGAGAAGATGTGTCACTGGTAAACATAGCCAACATTCTGGAATACTTGGCAGAGCTCTTCCACACAGGCCTGTCCTACTCCTCCATCAAGATTCATGCATCAGCTATTTCAGCAGAGTACGACTTGGATCCTCCTGTCTTCTCACATCCTCTGCTAAGACAGTTTCTGAGAGGAATTAAAAATGTAAAGTCTCCTAGGAAGCCACCATTACCAGCATGGGACTTGAACTTTGTGTTAGAAAAATTGACACTTCCTCCTTTCGAACCAGCAGCAACATCAGATTTGCAATACTTATCATGGAAGACTGCTTTCCTGCTGGCAATCACTTCAGCAAGAAGGGTATCTGAACTTCAGGCATTAATAGCAGTACAACCCTTCCTGATCTTCCATCAAGATAGAGTGTCCATGAGAACAAATCCTTCCTTTATGCCTAAGGTTGTTTCCAGAGTTTCCTTAAATCAGGCTATCCACCTACCTACATTCTTCCCTAACCCACAGAACAGGGGAGAAAGACTATTACATACCTTGGATGTGCATAGACAATTACGCTATTACCTGGACAGGACCAAGGGCAATAGAAAAACTGACTAGCTACTGGTAGCATATGCAACAGGAAGGGAAGGAAAAGCAATTTCAAAACAGACAATCTCCAAGTGGATAGGAAATTGCATTAGATTTTGTTACTCCTACCATGGAAAGAAAACTCCAGAGAACATCAGGCCTCACTCTACAAGGGCAACAGCCACTACCACAGCCTTCTTACGAGGAGTGGCTACCAAGGACATTTTAGAAGCTGCTACTTGGAGCTCCGTGCATACATTTGCCAAGCATTATAATTTACCTTTATACTCTAGATCCCGAGCAGGCTTTGCCACTGCTGTTTTGCAAGGGATCCTAACTACACCATAACTTTATTTGTCCACCTACCCCAGTTTGGCTATGGTATTCTACCCATTTGTAAGGACTGCAGATGCATCCTTGAAGGACATAGTACAGTTTTGTACCTACCATAAATGTAGATGTCCGAATGCATCTGCAGTCAGGATTACCCACCCGCCTTCCCCTCTGTGGTGCTCCTAGGGTATTTGCCCATCTTATAGCTAGCTGGGGGAATCTGTTATGGTGTATTTGTTGTATATATGTACATACATGCTTATTTTTTGTGTTTGCTCTCTACTATTTGGAATCATTGGCATTTATCCAAATTTAGCCTTCCAAGAGGGCACCTGGCATCTGGGGCAAGAAACACTGAGGAAAATGGCGTCGGCTGATGCCTTTATACCCGAATAACTGCAGCTATGACGTCGGGTGAAGTGCGACACCAGCTGAGGCCAGACCCAGACTTTGGAATCCGGCCGACCGAAGGGCTGCCTGACGACAGGACAACCCATTTGTAAGGACTGCAGATGCATTCCTATCGGACATCTACATTTATGGTAGGTACAAAACTGTACTTTATCTAAATACTCCTTTATTTTTTAGAATTCTGCAGTTGTTCCTCCTCTTGTTCTATTAGAGTCCACTTAGTCTACAGTGCTTTAACCTTTATCACCCCCTCTAAAAAAATTATATTTATTTATCATATCTTTCTACCATGTTTCTGAAATTCCATTTTCATTTTATTCCTCCAACTAGCAAACACTTTTGAAGAAGTGTATGTATTCCCTAACAAGTCAGCTGCTCTTTCCTTAAATTATTCTCTTTTTGATAGGTAAATAGGAAAACACGTGTTTCATTTTCACTTCATTACCTTACATCTTTATCTTAGTTTATTAGTGTGTAATCCGGAATAACTATTGGATATATATCAAAGCGTTCAGTTAAATGTCCCTGCTCCTGTGAAATATTTCTTTCTAGTGTAGCCCAGTTATTTTGCTTTGGAAAGCATGTACATTTTGTCTGAGCTCCTGCTACTGAATTCACATCCTCCTTACCAAATATTCTCGTCATGTTTCCCCTTCTGTCACTAAAAGGAGTCTCTCTAGCAATCCGTATTACTCTTCCTAATTCCTTTGTCCCTGGTATTCTGCTGAATGTCTGTCTAGAAATCCTTTCATTTCAATTCCTCATGCTAATTTCTATCCAAACATGTCTCCTGCAGCATTGCTGTTTGCACTCTTTATTTCTTAATATAATTCAGTACTCTTGTGTTTTTTGTCTATAAGGCTATTTACATTCCATTGTAATATGGACAGAGTAGCCATTAGATAGAAAGCTATTACTCCCATCAATTATATGTGACCAACAATTTGAATATGTATTTCCAACTTTTGGCCTGTAGGCACATGCTAATGTTTGTGAGACTGATCTTTTATTCAGTTGCTTCTTTTCATCTCTGTTTGAATCTATGATACATTTTTCAAGACATTTACTTCAGTGGAAACACAAGCAAAAAACTAAATATATTTTCAAAATGCCTCATTCCCTTTTAACTTGGAACCAACACACAAAACTGTAAATTTTCAACAAATGGTTTACCCCTCAAGTTAAGTAAGTAGTTCCTCAAATTGCTAGCTGTACTCTTATGTACTATCTACTCTAGAACTAAGGTTATCCTTGCTAAAGGATATGTTAGATCTGTTATTTCTGTTTACACTGATTGCTACTCATTCTTTTGTTGTCTCTTTTCCATTCCCAGATGTTAAGTAATGTCTGCATGCTTTCAGTGAACATTAACTTTTAGCTGTAAGAAAAGGTGCTCTTACCTGTCTTTTAGTAAATAAATTATACACTGTTCTATCAAATGCATTAAAGTATTAAGGCAGCTGAGGAGGCTAATACTACTCATTCATTTCTCACAGTTTCAGAATTTATTTTTACTGAAGTGCTTGCCACTCTACCTTTATTTCAAAAAAGAGTGGCCAGAGCTCTCGGGATTAATTGCTTCCTCCTGCAGTCAGCTAATTTCCAATTAAAAGCAAAATGCGCAGACTTCCTCTGGCCAACCGTCTTCACCTTGCAGACTTTTTGTCTCCCACTGAGAACATTTGGTAGTAGAAAAAAAGCTAATAACTTTGTAGATGTAAGAATCTTATTTCCATGCCTTTCATCATTTTATCTTATTTTACAAATCCATTTGCTCAAAAAGACCATTGTCTGTGTATTAAAGAAAAGACATAAATCTAAGCATCCACCCCTTTAAAAACAAGTGAAATTGTCTAAATCCTGTGTGTAAGGTCAGTATACTTTAACAATCCATCCCCCTCCCAGCAGCCCAAAATTATAACTTTGTATTGCTGCTGACAATCCTTTCTTTTCTTGTTACAGTGTAAAGCATACAATTAAGGAAAAGTGTGTGCTTGCTTTAAACATGTTCAGCAGTCACTGATAAGACCTCCCCTCTTCACATTTAAAATATCCCTGACTGCACTCTATACAAAGCTGCTTTATGATAAAACATGCAGTTTACTTCATGATTTTTATGCAAGTATTAGTAAGAACAAGGATTGTTTTACTTAGTTACTTCATTCCCTTCAATACCCTTCTAAACATTATTGGCATAAAGTGGGGGTATATGCTTTACAGTTCAACCACTTTTAACAAAGTCAACATAATTCCAGTTTTTCTCAGCCACGTATCCACTGAGATCGGTGTATGTTCTACCATTTATTCACTTATTTCAGTGGTGTGGTCTTCCTGATGATCTCCATCTCCCAACATCATTCTCTGGTTCAAGTCAAAGGTGCTTCTGATTTTTCTAGCAAGCTCCTTGCATGTGTCTCAAGCATTTCCATTTGAAGCAATGGAAAAATGTTTCACTGGCAAAGTCTCTCTCTATGCTTTGCTGTCAGAAGAATGAAAAGCAGAAATGTTTCTGCTTGCTGGCTCACTCTTTGTTGGGTAAACTTCTTTTCCTCCTCAGTCTGTCTTTTTTATCAAAAAAGCTTTTTGATCCTCCACAAAAAAATATTTTGAATACAGCTTGAATCTCACACCTGCTTCTTGACATTCCCTGATTGCTGGGAGAAACTTTTAATACTTTCTTTTGCCACAGTTTCATCAAAAGCAACTCTTTCTGTTGGCATGATTGCATCATTCATAAACAAGTTACTTCATCAGAATTAAATTGCTAAAAGCACACACCATCCTTTTATACCCCTCCCCATTATCACATGCTACATCATTACCTCTAATAAAAACTCTTAAAGCACCAGTACACACCAAATGTTAAAACAAACTGAAACCATAAATTGAAAACATAATCACACACTGCAAAAATTCATAGTACATAATAAACTGAACCAAACTCAAGTCTTACGTGGTGTAATGTTTCTTGACATATTCCACATTATTATTACCATTTTTTTATTTTAAATGCATTACAAGGTTTAGACATCATTGTGGTTCAGTTTATTATGTACTATGAGTTTTTGCGGTGTGAGATTGTTTTCAGTTTATGGTTTCAGTTTGTTTTAACATTTAGTGTGTATTGGTGCTTTAAGAGTTTTTATTAGAGGTAATGATGTATCATGTGATACTGGGGAGGGGTATAAAAGGATGGTGTGTTCTTTTAACAATTTGATTCTGATGAAGTAACTTGTTTACAAAAGCGCTTAATTCTGGTCTGCATTAAATTTATTTGCTCCTACATCTGCCTTTGTTTTTTCTTTGGGAATGCTCTGCTGTTCGTGCTTTGGATTTTTACCTTCAGTGGTTTGCTTAATGATTGCATCTTTACTAATATAGGTTATGGCTGCTTTCTCATGGCCAGGTTTGAAGCATATGTCCTTTCAGTTAACAAATCCTGCTGTGGGACACAAACCTAGTGGTTTATTTTTTACTTTCATAAAATGAATAGTCTGTTCCTCACAGGTTTTCTTGTACAATATAAAATCTCAGGTTTTCTCTGTGTATGCTGCCTTTTAACTGTATTTTTTTAAGACCGCTCTTCCTCGGCAGTATCATGTTCAGCCAGTCTTCTCTTCATTTCACCCTGTGAATTTTGCAGTTTTATCAGTTCATCTGATTAGTTAGTTAAGGTATGTCTTGTATCTTTTATAGCATTTTGACTTTTGAGTTAATATACTCCTTCACTGTTTAATTTTTTCTGAACACTTCTGAGAGGATTTGATTTTTGTTTCTCTAATTTACTGGAAACCATCTCATATACCATTGCTGAAACTTGAACTCCTTTTTGCTGGATAGCTGCAGGAGTTTTCCCAGACAAACGTTTCTCTACTCCTTTTCTGTTTGATATTTTTGTGAGGTTCGACGGTTTTTTTTCTTTGCTGATATCCAGGCAGTGTAAAAACTACCCACTGACCAAATGGCCTTTTTTTAAGTTTCTGTTTTCACACTGGGAGAGCTCATATTAACATGTTCATCAGTGTGCAGCCATTTTGCAAGTCCCTTGAAATATTTTTTTTTGAGAATAAGTCCAAAGTATGGGAAGTAAAGTGGATATCTAGTTTTGAAAAAGGGGAAGTTGTAGGTCATGCAAAGCTATTTTACAAAACCCTAGAGTGGGCTGGAGTGGCTGTATTAAAATGTCATAATCTCATAGTTGCATTGTTTGTTTATGGTCCATTTCTCATTCAGAAGGTAGGTGCATATGTAATCTTTATCTGAAGGTCGGGTTCTGCTGAAGAGGACAGGGTATCATAGCTTCATACCTCCTCAGTTTTGTCTCACTCAGCAAGTTGTGCGTGACATTCACCATTCCCATTTGAGAAAAACTTTTCTAAGAAATAACTTACATGGACAAGAAGACATTGTAAGGTATGGGTTATATCTTTAAAAATCTAACAGGCTTGTTACAAGAAATTGCATGTCATGTAGTTTACATTTCTTCTAAAAATTTGAGTAAAGACTGTGATTAACCACATGTTCAGTGTCACTGTTCTATTTAATTGCCGATCAGACAGATTGTTGAATCTGCCTCTTGTGGATGTTCCCTTGATGACACTGAACGGTTTGTGGGCAACAGTGAGCCTCACTTGGTTGGGAGCGGGGCATGCATCCCCTGTGAGCGGCTTTTCTGGAGGTTTATTAACTTGACAATAGGATGTTCAACATGCAAGGACTTGATGGTCTTGAAGGTTAGTTATCAGTGTAGTTGTATTTGATTATGTAGCCAACTGTTGTTCGACCTGTATGTCCATGCAGCTATGGATTTCTGCAGGTGGAAAATAATTCTAAAATTCAAAAACATTTCTGTAGTTTTATTTTACACTCCAATTTACATTACTGGAAGAAGAGAGATTTCATGTAGCAAACGAGAGTATATGGTGAATGTGGTATGTTGTATTCAATAGATGTTACCACTGATTTACAAGTTATTATACTAATTAAAATCCCGTCTCCTTTCTTCTAGGGATTATCAGTGTGACACTGTGACCCTTCTAAATCTGATACTTTTCAAAGCAGCTGATTCTTCGAGAGATGTCTATGAAGTTGCCATGCAGCTTCTGCAGGTTTGTAAAATCTGCTACAGAAATTAAATGTCGTTAATGTGCTTAAGAATGTAAACCTTATTTTCAGCTGCTGTGCCACCTTAACTGCCATGCTTAATTGTTTAAAGTGGAACACTTCACAAATTAAAAAAAACTTCCATTTGCAGTGTGCTGACGTTTTGTTGTTTTCCTTCAGACTTTCTTTTAAACTCTTAAGAACAATGTCTATCTGCTAGTTACCTCTCTGTCTCTTTTTGACCAGGCTGTGTGAAACTGAAGAGTGACTGCAGTGAACAGCATTTCATTTTAGCATAGTTGGGATGAGGGCTTTCTGCTGGCATATGTCAAGCCATAATGTGCTGTGCTTTGTGTATGCTGCTTTCATAGTTTCAGTCTTGAGCATTACTACACATGGTTGAAAAATTCTTGTGTTTGATGCCTTAGTTGTTGAAACTTTAAGATCTGATTTTGTCTCTTCCATCAATTTCTTTACTGGTTGGTTATGAGATCCAGCTAGGATCTTTTTTCTGCCACTCTTAAACTTTAGATCCAAAGCTCAGGTTCCTTCCCTTACCTATAATCCTCTGTAACTAGAGTTACCTCAGAACTTGTTTGCTACTTGTTTGCTTCGGATGTGAATTCCATGATCATCTAAGTAAAAGATATTTCTTGTGATTTTTTTTTGATACCTTTAATATTTGTGAGTTTTTATCGTCGTCTACCTATATTTTTCTAGTTTTCTTAACTCTCTGTTACTCTAGAAAAAAAAATTCATGTTTAATCGTCACCTTTTTGGTGCCTGTTTCCTTGGGTTCCCCTTTGGACCTAACATTTAGCCATTCTCTCGTCCTTTGCTATACTGTATTAGGAATAGTACGTGTTATAATTCACTAGTTATTACCTTTGTGTTTTGATACTTGTGCAAGGTTTTGACATCCTGGCTGAGAAACTGTCAGTATTCAATAAATGTGTGGCCAGCGGCAATACGATTACTAATTCTGATGCACGCACCAAGTGCATTTGCTGTCTAGGGGGATGGTTATCTTAATGAGCAGTGCTGTATTTGCGCTGCCTTTGGCTCTCAAGCATTGGCTGAAAGAGAAATAAGTCACTTATCAAGGGTCATCTTCATGCCATTGCAGAAGTTCCCCTTCCTCACTCTGCTGCTTCTGATGTCTCCTTTTCTGACAGGAAGTCTTCTGACAAGATCACTGGTGAGAAGAGACTAGACAAGCCATAAAAAGAGAAGGAAAAAGAAACACCAAAGGGATCCAAAAAGTGGTTGCCAGACCATTCATTCTGTTTAGGTCTGGACCCAAAATTTCCTAAGACTTGAGATCAGATTTCAGCATCAAATCCTGTGTTGATTGGATCCAGCACCCTTTCTTTCGCTTTTCCCTGGAACCAGTCTCTTCCACCCTTTCTTCCAGTAAAGACCCTTTCATCACTCAACCAGACCCTCTTCCACTGCTTCATCTTTGCAGTCTCTTCAGTCCTCCAAGAGCCTTTTTGAGGTGGATGTGGTTAGAATGATTTGGAGGTTCCTCCGATCCCAAGTACATGTGTGGGTTCTCCCTGCTCTGATCACTGTCTGGGATGTGGGCATGGGCCCATCCCTTCATATTATTATTCCTTTCCCGATCTGCCCTTCAGACATGGGTTTTTGGATCCGGGTGTTTCCCATGGGTTTGTCCACTTTGAATCTGAAGACCTGGTCTTTGGCAGCTTCAACCGTGTCTCTGATGGGTTTGTTCATGTTGAATCTGACAGCCTGATCTTTGGCGACTCTGACTCTCTCTTTTTTCCTATCAACTACAAATAGTGCAGACACTGGACCTCTGAGCCAAGGTGTGGGCATCAGATGCTGAGAGGGGAGGAGCTGGCTCAACTCTGAAGCTTTTGGAGCCTCGACACTAGGTAGCTCTACTGCATCATTTGCTTCAGAGTAGAGTCGAACAGGTTTCAGAGACCAGTCTCTTTTAGGAGCTGCTTTTCCAACTGAAGAGGATTCAGGTCCTGTCTTGACTTCTGCCCCCAAAGCTTTTGAGAGGGTGCCCGCTTTTTTTTAGGGAGTGGACTTTCTTTTCCTGGTTAGATCCATCCCTCCTCTACAGGAGTCCCCAGCATCTTGATCCTTCACTTTATATCCTGTCAGTATAGGTGCTCCCCCCAAAGCCTTGAGACTGCCCACATTGAGGAATCCTCTTTCAGTTCCAACTCCTTCCCACATCACCTCACTGAAGAGGTTCAGAGGAAGCATTTGTGCAAAAGGAGACACATCAACTCTCCTCAGGAGTCTTCAAAGAAGCTGACTTCAAGTAAGAGGGAGGGGTCTCACAGATCCTCCCTGGAGGATATCTTGTTCGGCGAAATCCTGGAACTGCTTATACAGAAAAGGGGATGCATCTCCAAAGTCACCTTGAAGGAGGAGTCAGTATTTCCTGTGGCTTTTGGGGCCATGCTGTCTACTTGTTTGGTCCCTCCCACTGGTGTGATGGATTGACTAGATCATTTTTATAGCATGGAAGTAACCTGATGTGGCCAAACCTATCCCATTGAAACCAGATGCATTTTTAATATCTCCTAAGGATTGCACTTATTTAAGCAAGGGTCCTGATGTTGATTTCATAGTGGTGACAGTGACCACCAAACAGGAGCTTGCTGAAGAAAGCTCCATTGTCTATCCCACTAACAGTCTAGGGTACTGGACAGATTTCAGAAGTGACTTTATGCTTCATCGAGCTTTCCACTTAGGGCCATGAACTGTTTGGCACACATTTGCTTCCAGAGGGATTTGAACAAAGAGCTTACCAAATTCCTTTCAGGGTGCCTCTCTGTGGAGGAGATGTCTGCCTACATGCAGATGGCCACGCTTCAGTCCCTGTAGAATGTGCCTGTGCTCCTCAGTTCCAATGTGACCGAGGGCTGTTTCCAAGGTGTGTGCACTGGCATAACTGTTAGCATGCCCGGAGGTGCCTGTGCAGATTTGCAGGGCACTTTTAAGATGTCTTTTATTGCCAGCCTATGATGGCACTACCCTGTCTGGGCTAAAGGTAAATGAAATGCTATATAGCAGTGAGCAAGTTAGCAAAACCATGTCTGCTGTAGGAATCTGGATTTCTACTGTCCAAAGGACCTTATGTTGAAACCAGAAGGGAGGGAAGAAACTGTGGTTCCGCAAGTTGCAAGGTTTTGCTCATGACTTCTCCTCCCCCTGACATTTCTGGTGATAGAACTTAAATGGTGGATGTTGCCTCTGAGGCAGAGGTGGTCCACAAAACCAAGGCTTTCAGGGTCCCCCTGTCTGGCAAGAGCACACTCTGGAGGCAGTCGGGGGGGGGGGGTGTTTATCCTTCCACCCTGTGGCCTGAATGTCCATCACTCAAGATGTTTAGATGCAGAGGATAATTACCAGAGCTTATTCCATCCCTTTTCTCCCCCTCCCCCACTCAAGAAAACTTCTCAATGTTCCATCCTCTCAATTAAAGGCAGCAGCACAAGAAAAAAAACTGCTGGACAATCAAGTCATCCAGGAGGTCTCACCAGACCAGCAAGGAACCAGAGTCTACTCATGGTTCTTTTTGGTGTCAATTTAAAACTGGGACGTCAGGCTAGTTTTGGACCTCTGTCATTTGAACTAGTTTGTCTAATTTCAGATAGTCACTGTACAGTCCATTTTACCATTGAGAAAGGGTGACTGGTTGTGTTCAATAAACCTTCAGTACTCGTATTATCATGTAAGGATGGATGCAACACTCCAGAAGGTTTATAACGAAACTTGTGTGGTCCAAGTAAAACTAATAAAAATAAAAAGCAACCACTGCCACACTGAAAACGCACAAAAGAGAAAGCATAAACTTGACTGTAAACCTCCTTTAATCACCGCTTTCATCAGCAAGACCATCAGAAATACAAAAACCATAAAATCTGAGACCTCATATAAATACCCTATGCATCAATTAACCATAATTACATCATTCCAGATAGTCAAACAATCAATTGTATATACTAGAAACAAAAAGAAACCTATTTAAAATAAAACACATTTAAAATGCATATTAGATTATTTATTTAATGACTTTTTACATGCACCCTACAGTCCTTTAAAAAACATTTGATATTAATGGCATCATTTAATCCAGGAAATGTCAGCTTTTAGATTTATTTGCCATTTCGTCTTTGTTCCAAATAATTTTTGAAACTTCCCCTTCTCAAACTCAGTTGACCCTGTTCCAAAACTGAAAATAAAAATTTTTTGAAACCACTGCATTCAACACTGTGCCTATAAAGGACATTTTTCCTGTCTTTTTTTCTTAATACTGTTCATATGTTCTCTTTCTGTTATATAGAAATCTAGTAGTCATGCCAACTGTGACCATTGGGGAAAGATGGGTGAAGGCTGCCAGCCTAGTCAAATAAAATTTGATATATAATTCTGGCATTTGTAAATAAATGTAAAATACAGGCATGTTTTCTTGAGTGTAAAAGAATATTGTGAAATGTGGAACTGCAAAATATGTGACAACATTGCACTCTACTGACCCAGTGAATCATGTTGTGACCCTTTCATGTTAGAATTCGGCTCCAGGGTGTCTGGATGAAGGTTTCATGCCCATTGTTTTAAGGCTGAAGTTTATGACCAGAATTTAGATGTGGAATGTGCTTTATTGCTCTAGTTTCTGTTAGAATATACATGTGAAATGTCTTCTGTTGTTGTAAGTTTCTGAGCAGGTGTTAGATTGCTAAATAATGCAGTTTGTTTGCCTGGGAAAACCCAAGTGTCAAAAATGATGTAATTTGGGAGGGCCTTAGAGACATGTTTGTTAGTAATGTTTAAATACTATTTCTCACAAGAGACTGGAAGCATTTTGACTTTGGACATCTAACTCAGCACTCTGCCTTATGCTCACATGTAAGTTTTAGCACTGTGATTTCTTGTAGGAATAGTTAAAGCTAGTAAAGATTAATTGGGTATTTTTCTTTTAAATCAGATCTGTCCTACTGTATTATTTTGGGTCTATATTAGAACATCGAAGTTTCAGAACTTCGAATGTTCTAATATCGACCCCTATTCAGCGAAAGCTGAAAATAGCAAAGTTACAGAAACCCAAATTCTTTTGCTATTTTCAGCACTGTGGTGGACAGTTATGGGTCGGGTTCAAGTAAGTGTCCGATTGTGTGGACGTGAGGGTTAGGGCGGGTTAGGTGAGTTAGGGTTAGGACACGGGTCAGGTAGTGTGCGAAAGTGTGGACGTGAGAGTTAGGGCGGGGTAGGTGAGTTAGGGTTAGGGTGGGTGAGGTGTGTGTGCGATAGTGTGGATTGCTGATTGGTGTGTTTGTGTTGTGTGCACGTGTTTTGGAACAGCAATTTTTTTCTCTAGGAAAAAATTCGCTGTTCTGAATTTTCGATGTTATCAGTTTTTGCTTAATAGGGGTCGATATTAGAACATTCGAAGTTCTGAAACTTCGATGTTCTAATATAGACCCATTATTTTAAATTTCTGTGTGATCTGTGAACTCTTAGACATCTCTGTGGTGTAGTAGTTTTGTCTTCTGTTTTAATTATTTATTATTAAATATTTTTAAACCATCTACCTGTGGCTGGTTTGTGTAGAGATAAGCTCTAGAGTACTTTGCATATTTATAGAGGTTATTGTAATAGGCCACTCTAAAGTAAGCCTTGACTGTTAGTCATACTACCATTGGATTATAATATTGCACAGTAATAATTGGACATCCTTTTAAGGGCCTTTTAGTAGCTGATATTAGTTGGGTGGTGGCAGTAATTACTACCGTATATCTGGGTAAAGGGGCACAGCTGGAGAATCTGTGTCAGCCTTTCCCAGGAGTGTCTGTGAAGTTGTATAAATACTTATCTCAAAGTGTGTTTGTGTTGTGTCAGCTACCTGGGCAGGGACATGAAGCACTGGTTGGACAGAGAGGATACTGGAGGTTTTAGCTTGCCCAGGTAGGCTGAGACCTGGACCCTATAGCTGTGCCAGTGGGGAGTCTTATTGGGGACCTGGTGAGCAAGGGAGCAACCAGCCCCAGACTGACTGTGATCTCTGTGTGCACTTAAGGGAAATTGTACTTTACTGTGTGTATTAGTTATCCTTTCCTCTCTTCTAGGAGACTAACTCCCTGGTGATAGTGGTGAGGATTGAGGCTCCTTGATTGCTGGGCCCAGGGCATGGTCGTCACACCAACATAACATTTTTGGCACTTGCTACAGACTGCAATATAAAGTACTCCCTGGCTTTTGCATGAGAAATATACAGTAACTGGAATAGTGTATGAAACGTGTGGTAATTCTATGATTGGTCCTTCCAAGATGTATCTATACATACTACGCCCGTAACACTTGCATGTCATATACTTTGCTAATAAATTTTATAACAATAAAAACAGAATCCCTACCCTTCTCTAACAAGGTTTTTAGATTACAATCATTTCTATACACAAAACTGGGCTTGGTACCCACACTTTTCAACAGCTCATGATTGCCTTCCACATTTTTCCAGTTTCTTAGAGTCACATTTTTGATGACACTCCCATCAGTTGTCATGGACATGCCAAAACTCAAATGTCTCATTCAATAATGCTTTTTTATTCACACTTGGAATAAGTTCAAGGGCTTTTTTTAAAATGGGCGGATACCAGTCCTCTCTTGTATTCCATACATACTGAATTTGTTCATTTAATAATTTTTCATAACCTCTATCTATAAAACGTTTTTTAATATACTTGGATTCATCAGCCAGAGAATGATCCTCGCTGGTCATTCTACTGGCTCTAATGAATTGCCCTTTTGTGATATTATTTTTTATAAATTTAGGATGTTGACTAGAATAATGTAAATAACTATTCATAAGTTCTTTTCCTGTGAATGTTACTGACAAATTTATTGTTAATATTGTCCCATTTTATCTGGACATCTAAATAGTTAATGGATGTACCTATATCACCATCTGTAAATTTTAGGAAGGATGAACTAGAATTTAGTTGTCCAGTGAATGATTCAACTTCTTTGCGTTCCCCCTGTATAATGAAAACCAAATAGTCTATGAACCTTTTATAATATAACACTCGAAAAGTACTATTGAAAGCTCTTAGAATCTCATGCTCCCACCATCCCATGACTATGTTGGCAAATGAGGGGGCTACAGGAGACCCCATGGCTATACCTTGGACCTGTTTATAATACTTGTTATTGAACAGGAAGTAATGGTTGTTCAAAATAATTTTTAACAAATTACAACGGAAATTAATACAAGAATTGTCATAGTTGGTATATTGGCTTAAATAAGCTCTGACATATTCGATACCTGTATCATGAGGTATACAAGTGTATAATGAAACAACGTCCAAGGTAAACATATGTCTGTCAGGGTCAAACGCCACTTTCTCACTAAACCCTTTCACACTTTCCAAAAAATTCCAGGAAACTGGAAAATTGTGGAAGGCAATCATGAGCTGTTGAAAAGTGTGGGTACCAAGCCCAGTTTTATGTATAGAAGTGATTGTAATTTAAAAACCTTGTTAGAGAAGGGTAGAGATTCTTTTTCTATTGATACAAAATCTATTAGCAAAGTACATGGCATGCACAAGTGTTACGGATGTAGTATGTGTGTAGATGCATCTTGGAAGGACCATTCATAGAATTACCACACATTTCATATACTATTCCAGTTACTAGATATTTCTCATGCAAAAGCCAGGAGTGGTTTATATTGCAGTCTGTAGCAAGTGCCAAAATGTTATGTTGGCATGACTACTAGATTTCTGTATATCAGAATTAGAGAACATATGAATAGTATTAAGAAAAAAGACAGTAAAATGCCTTTTATAGGTGCAGTGTTGAATGCAGTGGTTTCAGAAAATTTTTATTTTCAGTTTTGGAACAATCAGCTGAGTTTGGGAGGGGGAAGTTTCAAAAATTATTTGGAACAAAGAGAGACGAAATGGCAAATAAATCTAAGAGCTGACACATTTCCTGGATTAAATGATGCCATTAATATCAATTTTTTTAAAGGACTGTATGGTGTATGTAAAAAAGTCAATAAATAAATAATCTAGTATGTATTTTAAATGTATTTATTTATTTTATTTTACATTTGTTGACCGGGCTAGTCCAACTGGATACATGTCCATTTTCAGTAGAGGCCCGGGGAGAAAAGCTCCAAGACATATCAAGTAAGATAATTTTGTTACATAAAAATAGACATAGATGAATATATGTACACATTTCCTAAAACTATTTACAGTATATTGAGCTAAATATTTATATACACCAGAAGTTAATACAGTATTCCATTGCTGCATAAATGCTTTCATGTTGCAGTACAGGACATTTATTTACTGAGTGAGAGTAGAGTTTGAAAAGAGATGTTCGTAGCAGTAGTAATTATTGATTAGTCAGGGTACAAGGGCATAGCCAATGTATTTTCAGGAACATTTTGTTTTTGTTTAAAGAGTGGTAAGGAAGGCAGGGATGTAAGTTCACTAGGTAGAAGGTTCCATTTTTTCCCAATTGCATTTGAGAACAGAGAGTCTCCTGCCATGTTGTTAGACTTACTAATTTTAATTTGGAGTTTATTTGATTAACACATGACATTAAGATTTCTATAAGGGGTTATAAGGCCTAAGAGTATTGGAGTATTGCTAGGCTGGTTAAAGATCTTATGAGCAATAGTAAGTTGGTTGAGTTGAAGCAGATTCTGTAGTTCAAGCCACCCAAGGTGCTTGATGTTATGACAGTGATGGGTTCTAAAGGGTTTACCAGTGGCAAATCTAGCAATGTTGTTATAGGAGATAGCTAGTTTGAGCAGATTTGGATAGGTTGGTATAGATAGGTGAAGCATAGAGAAGACTAGAGATTAGATAGGAGTGGGCAATGGTAGTTCTTGCTATTGGTGTTAGAAAGGGTTTGATTCTGTACAGGGAGCTCATTTTTCTAACTGATTTTATAATGTTATTAATATGGGTATCAAAGTTAAGGTTGTTATCTATTGTGATCCCTAGGAGTTTGGTGGTAGAGTCTGGTGATATGAGGGTGCCATTGTTAGAGATGACTGAGAAGTCTATAGGTGTTGACCTGCGAATGGGATTAAAGAGGAGGAGCTTTTTTTTTTTATGATTCAAAAGGAGGCAGCGCTTCATGAGCCATGTCTCAACTATGTTAAAAACCTTCTAGGTTTGGGATTGAAGTTCAGCTGCAGATTTAGCTGTACAGATTAAAGTAGAATCATCTGCATGTTGTATACAAGTTGCATTGGGAATAGCTAAGTGGAGATCATTAATAAAAATTGAGAATAAGAGGGGACCTAGAATGGAGCCCTGGGGTGTGCACCCAGTGTAACTGGCAGGTGAGATGATGGATTATCCTCCCAAAGCACAGCCTGTTGTCTGTTGCTCAGGTAGGAAGTGAACCATTTCATTGATAGAGAATCTAGGGAAAGTGATTTGAGTAGATATATAAGCAAGGTGTGATTTACCATATCAAAAGCCTTAGAAAGATCAATAAATATAGCTGACGAGAGTATATTGTTGCGGCATTTATTAATGGTGTCAGTAAAGGATAGAAGGGCAGTAGTGGTACTACGGCATGGCCTAAACCCATATTGGGTTTTAGCTAGTATGTTATGTTGAGTGAGATGGCCTATTAGCTGATGGATGCATTTTTCCATTTTTTTTGTTAAGGGGGATAGAAGGGCTATGGGCCGATAGTTTGAATAGTCTTTGGAATTCCCACCTTTGTGTAGGAGGATGATGTGTGAGATTTTCCATATGGTAGGGATGGATCCTTCCTTAATAGTTCTATTTATCAGGATGGAAGCAGGATAAGCTAATTCTTTAGCTGCTTTTTGCAGATATTCAGCTGGAATCTCGTCCGCTGAAGGGGTACAAGGCTTAAGTTTAGCTAGGAGTTTAAAAATGAAATTAGTAGAGATGGGTTGTAGTATGAAGGTAGGAAGTGTGCTTGTCATAGGGATAGGGAGGCTAGAAGTGTCAGGGGTTAGCTTACTAGCTAGGGATTGAATGGCTTCTCTGAAGAAGGAGTTAAGGTCATTTGCAATTTGGAGGGGAGTCTCATGATTAGCTCCTATAGGGGTTGGTGTAGTAGAATGTCCTGGGTATAGGAGTTTGTGATACTAGCCCAGAATTGTTGTGGGTTATTTTGGTGTGTTTGCTGCATTTTAAAGAAACTTTTTTTGTCTAGGAGTATAGATGTTTTAGTTGCGTTTCTAAATTGTCTAAATGTTTGTTGATCAGATGTGCTTTTAGTAGTTCGCCACCTAGTCCAGGCTTTATTAATGCGTTTTATTTTATTTTAAATGTGTTTATTTTTGTTTCTAGTATATACAATTGATTGTTTAATTGACTCTGGAATGATGCAATTATTGTTAATTAATGCATAGGGTATTTATATGAGGTCTCAGATTTTATGGTTTTTGAATTTCTGATGAAATCTTGCTGACGAAAGAGGTGAATAAAGAAGGTTTACGCTAAAGTTTTCAGTGTGGCAGTGGTTGCTCCAGAAGGTTTCTCTACTTCTGGCTGGAAGACGGTCACTTCCATTTCAGAGTCCTGCCCTTTGTTCTCACCACAGACCCCCCCCACACACACACACACACATACCAAGTGTATGGCAGTGGGTGCAATTCATCTCAGAATTTGGGTGTTCTGAGTGTTCCCATACTTGGACAAATGTCTCATAATCTTCTCACCAGGAAACAACTTCTCTGAGCCAGGGATTCCTTGCTGTAGCTTCAGTCACAACTAGAGATAACTGAACACGGCCAAGTCCAAACTTCATCCTGTTCAGACCATAAGAGTTCATTGAAGCACATTTGGACACAAAATTACAAATAGTCAAGTCAAGATTTCCCAAGGCTTTTGGGGCAGGCCTGTCTACTACTTGGGTGGCCCTCCCATGGATGAGAAGGGTCAACATGATCTCTAAGTGGGCATGGAGGGAAGTGGATATGGTTGAACTTATCCCATGCAAACTGGATACATTTTTGGGATCCTTAGGTGATACCAAAGCCTGGGGGCAGTATTTTTCCATCAAAAACCACCAGCACAATTGATTTTTTTTCATCTTCTCAGCTCATTGACAGCTATTATAACCTTAGTTCCCCTTGCCAGATTTTATGTAAGGGTGCTCCAATGGACTGCATCATTACAGTGGTCAATGAAAAATCAGCCTGTAAATTTACCAGTCTCTTGCTGTCAAAGATTTGCAAAATTCATATTTAGTGGTGGATAGAATCTGTGATAGTATGTCAGGGTCCGCCTTTTGTGCTTCCTTCTCCCTGGGCTGTAATGACTGTGGACACTTCCCAACTAGGTTGGGGGGCATTTCTTTGAGAAGATGGTCTAAGGCACTTGGTCTACCTCAGAGGCCAGTCTTTACAGCAACACCCTGGTGTTGAGGGTAGTTATCCTAGCATTGCCTGCTTTCCAGGACTCCCTTCCCAGGGGTGTTATCTCCATCCAGTTAAACAGTATGTCAGCAGTATGATACATCAGCAAATGGGGAGGAACGCAATCTTATCTGTTATGTTGAGAGGCCATGAGGATTTGGCAATGGGCAATGTCTTCCCACTACTTTCTGATAACTGAGGTCATACTGTGGAAGTCCACTGGTCTAGTGGATAGGTTGAGCATGCCTGTCCTCCTCGGTCATAAATGGTACTGCAACCTGACAGTGGTGGATCAGATTTTCAGCCACTGAGGCCAACCATACTGTGATTTTTGCCTCCCCCACCAACACCAAATGCAGCAGCTAATTTGCCATAATCCCTCAGGAGGGAGTCATTGAGGGATGCCCTGAATAGTACTTGTCTCTCCACCCTCTGATCTCCTCTATGTCCCCCCAGTCTTTTCATCCTGAAGTTTCTGTAGAAAGCATTGTTGAGGAAGGTTACAGTGATCCTCATTGCTCCCTTTTGGCCTCACCAGTTGTGGCTTCCCTTCCTGTGGAGTCATCTGGTTCAACCCCCTTAGGTGATGGACGCTGCCGCAGATCTTCTCTCACCTGTCCAGGATGCCTCACCCAGACCTTTAAGTCCCTCAAGTTGATTGCATGATTTTTTCAGTTCCTATGATGGCTAGGCAATCCAGGCCTTCTTCCCAAGTCATTCACATTTTGACTTCTGCACAGAAATTTTCTACCAGGAAGGTTTATAAAACTAAATAGAAGACATTTTCAGTCTTGGCTTCCAGTAGAAACTTGGATCCCTTTTCAGCCCCTATCCATGAGATCTAAGACTTCATGGCTTTTCTGCTCCCCAATGGGGGCATCTACTCTACTATCAAGGTCCAACTAGCAGTCTTTTCCAGCTTTCACAATGCGGAGAATCAGTTGCCCATTACTTCCCTGTAGATTCTGTGTCCTTCCTTAGGGATATCTTACTTCTGCCTCCCCTTAGAAATCCTCTCTTTCCTTGGGATATTATCAGTTCTTTTTTAGGCCTTAACCCAAACCCCCTTTTGAATGTGCAGCTATGGTTGCCTTGAAATACCTGGCTTGGGAAGACCTTGTTTTTGACAGTTGTCATCTCTACTAAGAGGGTATCACAACTACATGTCTTTCCTGAAACCTCATTGGATCCTCCATAGGGACAGACTTTAAGACCTAATCCTTCTTTTCTCTCTAAGGTAGCTTTTGAATCATCACTTAATCAGTATATCAACCATCCTGTCTTCTTCCTAAGATTCACCAAGAAAGAAATAACAAACTGGCTTCAAAGATGGCTGCACACTGAGTAACCACAGTGAAATCAAAACTCAGTAGAGAAGGCCAGTATACTTTGTTTCTGGGTAAATTTCAGTAACTGGCTAGTAGATGCATTGCCTGGATGCCGGGAAAAAAGAAATACAGAAGACCTGAAAGAAAAACTGTTACAAAAGGTAAGCAACAAAAAAAAAACAGACTGAGAAAAGTATTGCAGCTGTTAAACAAAAAGCAGTGCAACCTTGAGACATGACTTTCAGTAACCTAGAAGAAAGTATAAGACAACTGCATATAGACCATGTTAAAAGAAACGAAACACTGATAGAGTATATAAAGTCAAACAGCAAAAGGCTGGAAAACAGTAGAAGAAGCTTTAAACAGATAATCAAATGAGGTGGTAAAACTGCAAAAATCAGAGGATGAAATGAAGAAAAGGCTGGCTGAATATGAGACTGCTCAAGAAGGGATGCTTCAAAAAATAACAGAATTAGAGGACAGAGCATGTAGTGAAAACCTGAGATTTTCAGCTGTACCAGAGAAGCTGAAAGGAACAGACTGCATTTTATGGAAGCACAAATAAGCATCTGAACTGGTATTCCACAGAAGATGTTAGTTGAAAGGGCACATCATATGTATGCTCCAAGCCTGTCTGTGAGAAAGCAACATAGACCTTTAATAGTAAAGATGCAATCCTACCAGCAAAAGGATGTCATTCTGACAAAATTGTGGCAGAAGGACGGAGTACTAAGTGTGAGACAGCAGAGAGTTTGTGGAGAATGATTACCCATTGTACACCAGTCAGAATAGGAGAACATTTATTCCACTCTTCAGGGAATGTCGAGAAGCAGGCATGAGATTCAAATTGCTGTACCTAGCTATTTTCAAAATATTCTTCCCTGAAGGGATCATTTTTTTGATGAAGTACATGCTAAGCAGGAAATACAAAAATATGTCCAAGAAAAAGTGAGCTGTGAAGCAGGAGATTATTCTGCTGCTTGTTCTTCTGTTAATAAAGACCACAAAGAGACTGTGCCAGTGAAATATTTTCTGATGTTTCAATGGAAAATGCTGGTGAGAAGGAAGGGAGCACGAGAGTTGATGAGAAGAAAGTACGTTGGAAATGAAGCAGAGACAGGATTTGGGATATGGAGATTAACAGGAATAAGACCAGTAACTTGGAAATTGACAAATGTGGGATTGCAAAGTGATAATTATATTTGTGAAATATGACAGAACAAAAAATCTGAAAATATTGGACATTTTTGGACTTGTGGGGGGCTCTAAAGCATATGCCCTACTTAATGTCATTAATATTCAGAAAATACTTAGGGGAGGAGGAGAGAGAAAATTACCTGAGAGTAAAACATTTTTTGTTGTAATAGTACTATTTTATTGTGTTTACTTTATAGCATGCAAAGAAAAGAAAATCAAAGATCTGAAGTAGTTTACTTCAGTTGATCTTCACCCTGTGGGAATACAGATCCATATCGTATCTGAGCCGGCAAAAATTACTAGCATCAGCTCCGAGCTCCAGACTCCTCCCCTTACCCATAATACACCTCTACTGCCTTCTATCCCCAGATCTCATTTGCCACGATTTGTAAAACATCGTGTCTCTAGAGCTCCAGCTAGCAGGGTGATTCTGATTGTAAGTTTTTCTAAATTTTCTGTTACTTTTAGCCATTTCATGTTAGTGTAGGTACCCTTTCTCCTTTCCCATCGCTTTGGCGGCGAGTGTAGGTTTGTAGTTGCAGTTAGTTTAGAGTAGTTTGTCTGTAGTGCCCCTCCCCCCTCTTAATCAGTCGTGTGTGACTGAGTGGGTGTGTCAGTCTAAAGAAAATTTTTGGTCTGTCTCTTTCTTTTTTAAGGTTTCTTGTTTGATTGTATGTCTGAAAAGCTTATCTTTAACCGCTGCACAGTGTGTGTCCATAAGCTCTCCCCAGCGGATGGCCACACACTGTGTGTTGTGCTCAGGTATGGCCCACCTTAATGTGGTGTACTCCATTTGTGCTGGGTTCAATCTCCCAGCTTTGAAGGATAGATACGCCAAGTTGGCCATCAAAGGTCTTCTGCCTGCCACAGATCCTCCTTCCTTGTCTTCGACTTCAGTCACAGTGACTGCTGTGGCTGGCTCTCCCACTTCTCTCCCTCTGGCTTCCCCTCCTTCCCAGGCTGGGACTCAAACTCCTGCATCTAAGCCTGTAGTAGCGGAGTAGAGGAGAGATCGAGATTGGGAGAGAGAGTCGAAGACGAAGGAAAAGAGGAAGAGGTCCCCGGACCTCTCGTTTTCGAGCAAGTCTGCACAGACCAGTGACTCCCCTCTGCTCCAGTCTCCGAAGTTCTCCCCAGAGCTGGAGGAGGCACGTTCAGTCTCCCGGGCCTTGGTTCCCTGACTGGCAAGGTCGGAGTCCGTGGCCTTGTCTCAGTTGACTCATTCTTTATCGGACATGGATCTGGATAAGGTGATGCCCTTTATCAGTACACAGATCCAGATGGGGGTCTTGCCAGACCCCCTCCCTCAGGAAGGGGGAGCTCGCTTCCCTTTTTTCAAACCATTTCTCCTTCCCGATCTGACCTTCGGCTTCGGAGTTCTCTGATCCGAGGTTGGCATTGGTCAGGTTGTCAGCGCTGGTGGTCCTTGCGTCCTTGATGCCGACAGCTGCCTGGAGCATCTCTGATCCGACCAGTCTGGATCTGAGCCGCTGTCGGAGCCGGAGCCTGGGTGTCTGGTCCGAGGGAGTGGAACCTTTGCCATCGGCTCCGACATTGTTGGGCCAGGTTCCCTCCCTCGGAGCCCCATCCACTTTGGGTCCAGCTCCGATTCTCATGTCAGATCCAGGGAGACCGGCCTCCTTATTAGCTTCCCAGGAAGTCTGCTCTCCTTTGGCATTTGATGTAGTAGAACTGGTCCTGTCCATCGGATCAAGGCCCCTGACCACCCCCTCGGATCCGGCCAGACCCCCTCGCCTCTGTCTACAGTCCCCATTGTCTTACCAGAGGGATAGCCTGTGCCTTGCCAGAAGAGCCCCAGACGGTTCCCCCAGAGGAACAGATGGCTTGCCAGCACACCCCGGAGAGCCCCACGGGAGATATGCCTGGCAAGCATACGTGCAAGAGGAGGCACTTGGACTTCCTCGAGTCCCTAACCAAGGACACAGATTTAGATGATGAGGAGGGCTCCCCAAGATCACCTCCTGATGATGTCTCCTTTGGAGATATCATGGAGATCCTCCACCAGCGGGGAGGTTGGTCTACCCCCAAGCCCTCCTCTGATGAGTCTGTGTTTCTGGAGGCTTTCAGCATGGGTCCGTATATGTCTTGGGTGTCCCCTCCTGCGGATCCTTTTGTGGATTTGATCACCTCACGGGCATGGAAGGAACTAGATACCATAGAGTCTATCCCCAAGCACCCCAATAAGGTTCTGAGTCTCCCTATTGACAGGCCTTCCTGGAACAAGGGCTCCCCAGTGGACACCATGGTGGTAGCAGCAGCCATGAAGAAGGAACTATCTCAGGAAAGTTCCTCGGTCCACCCTCCTTACCAAGAGTCATGGATGATGGACTGCCTAGGGAAGCGGGAATATGCTTCAGCTACCTTTTCAGTAAGGGTGCTGAACTAACTTGGCCCATGTCATGAAACTCCAGTGCGACCTAGTGAAAGAGCTGGAGGAGTCTCCACCCAAGTCCATGTCGCATGAGGACAAGGCTTCGTTCTCCACGAAAATGGCCACTCTGAGAGCAGTATCAAATACGTCCACGTGATTCCTCTCCCATGGTATGGAAGGAGTGGCTAGGGCGGCTGGGTTCGCCGTGTCCATGAGGCATAACGCCTGGCTCAGGTTGTGCCAATTCACCGAACCCTTTAAGGCGTCCTTTGCCAATGCCCCTTATGACGGCTCAACTCTTTTAGGTAAGACCGCCAAGGAGACACTAGTCCAGAGTGAGAAGGACGGGAAGACACTGTCTGCTGTCGGGATCCACTTCTCTAACCCTCAAAGGTCCTTTTCCTGGAACCAGAGAGGGCAAAAGAAGATGTGGTTCCGGAAGTCTTGGTATTCCAGAGACGCTCCAGGCTCTTCTTCCTCAAGAGGCAGAGGTGGACAGAATGGATGCCGGCCCAGAGGCTGAGGGGGTCCATGAAACTTTGGGTCTTGAAAACCATTCTCGGACAGACCCGGGCAACGACCCTGAGGGGTTGCCCAGCTGCTCTACTCTGGAGGTAGTTTGGGGACGATTGTCCTTGCACCCAGCAGCATGGGAGTCCATAACAACAGACGGCTGGGTGCTTCAAATCATATCCAGAGGATATTCTATCCCCTATGTGGGTTCCCCCATACCTCCCGGACATACCACCCATGCAAAGGGGAGGCAGCAGCTCAGAAAATTTCCAAACTGCTAGGAAAATGAGCCATCAAAACCATCCCCCCAGATCAGTCCGGATCGGGCTTCAACTCCAGGTTCTTTTTGGTGCCAAAGAAAACGCGGGAGTTAAGGCCTATCCTGGACCACTCTACCCTGAACCTGTCAGTTGCCAAAGAAATGTTCCGGATGGTCACACTACAGTCCATCATGCCGTACCTGCAGGAGAGTGACTGGATGTGCTTGTTAGATCTCCAGGATGCTTACTATCATGTAAAAATGCACAGAAGCTCCAGGAGGTTCCTCCACTTCTGGCTAGGGGCCAGTCATTATCAATTTCGAGCCCTACCCTTTGGTCTCACCACAGCCCCCAGGGTGTTTACCAAAGTGATGGCAGTTGTAGCGGCTCACCTGGGGCTTCAGGGGATTCAGGTATATCCATACCTGGATGATTGGCTCCTTACTGCTCCCACCAGGCATCTACTTTCCCAAACCAGGGATTACTTTCTGACACTTGCCCTAAGTTTGGGTATCACAATCGACACAGTCATGTCTCTACTAGAGCCTGTACAGGTGATAGATTACATTGGTGCCAGGATAAGACACACTACAGTGCAAAGTGTTCCTGACTTCGGAGAGAGTTAAAAACCTCAGGATGCATGTCTCCTTAATTTACCGTTCTCACCTCCCGACAGCGGAATCAGTGTTGAGGGCCCTAGCCTTGATGGTGACCATAACTCTCCTTCCATGTGCTCGGCTACACATGCGAATTCTTCAGTGGACTCTAGCGTTTCAGTGGTCCCTGTTGGATATACCACTAACCTATCCTATCCACCAGAGTCGTGTGTCGGTCGTCCCACATATGGTGGATGAGGTCTCCGGACATTTTGGAGGGACGATCCTTTGTTCCAGCCCCGGCCCAAACCATAGTGAACATGGATGCCTCCCAACTCGGGTGGGGGGGCATTGTTCGGGCAGGAAAGTCCAAGGCCTGTGGTCCCCCTTCGAGACCAGCTTGCATATCAGTGTCCTAGAGATGAGGGCGGTCCTTCTAGCATTGCAGGCCTTTCATGCCTTTCTTCCTCTGGGGACGATTGCCATTCAATCAGACAACGTCAGTATTCTGGTATATCAACAAACAGGGAGGGACCAGATCTTATCCCCTTTGTCGTGAAGCCATGAGAGTGTGGGAATGTGTGATCTCCATGGGTCGCTTTCTCATCGCAACGCACATTCTGGGATGGTCCAACATTCTAGCAGACAGGCTGCTGGACCATTCTGATGCCTTACTAGTGGTCTCTGAATCTGAGTAGCGGAACAGATCTTCAGCGAGTGGGGTCAGCCTTGCTGCGATCTCTACGCATCTCCTTCCAATGTGAAGTGCAGCAGGTTTTTCGCTCTGAACCCCCCACCGGGGACATCCCCCAGAGACGCTGTAGTTCATATTTGGCCTCCCAATCTTTTATATGCTTACCCGCCAGTTCCTCTCATCCAGAGGTTTTTGCAGAAAGCTTGTTGACTGGGAGGAGCAAGGTGATCCTCATTGCCCCATTTTGGCCTCACCAGGTATGGTTTCCCTTCCTTTGGTCTCAGCTTCTGGCTCCAACTTGGATCCTAGAATCCCATTCAGGATCTGATTTCACACCCATCGGGGGTTCCTCATCCGAGTCTGGACAGCCTGAAGCTCACGGCTTGGCTGCTCCAGTTCCCATGATTGCTAGGACTCCCGGACTTTCCTCCTCATTGAACTCTATTTTGGTAGCTGCTCATAATTCTTTTACCAGAAAATGGTTTATTGCAGCAAATGGAAATATTTTTCTTTCTGGGCCTCTCAGAGGAGTTTAGATCATGTTATGACTCCTATTTCTGCCATTCTTGATTTTTCTAGCTGATATTTTCCAGTGTGGAGCTAGTTCTTCTACTGTCAAAGTTCAGTTGGCTGCAATTTTCATGTGGGTGAGAATTCTGCATCCTTGGCATCTCATCTTCTAGACTGTGTAAAGCCTTTATTAAAGACACTTTTTTGCTACTCCTCCGGTCAAAGATCCTGTCCCCCGTGGGACCTTTCTGTGGTTCTCCAAGCTCTGGTCCCTCCGCCTTTCGAGCCTGCCACAACTGCAGATCTAAAATTTGTATCGTGGAAAACAGCTTTTCTGGTGGTGATTACTTATGCTAGAAGCATTTGGGAACTGCAGGCCTTGTCCATAAAATTCCTGTACATGATTTTTCATAAAGATAGACTTTCCCTTCGAACCAACCCATCTTTTCTTCCTAAGGTGGCGTCACCAGTCAATATCAATCGGACTATAAATTTGCCTGTGTTCTTTCCCAATTTTACCAACAGGATGGAATACAAACTACACATGTTGGATGTTCATAGACAGTTACGATTCTATTTACACAGGACAAAAAATATTCGTAAATCTGATCGTTTGTTTTGTTCTACAGACCCTTTTTGGGCAAACCTATTTCCAAGGTCACTATAGCTAGATGGATTTCTTCATGCATCCTGCAGGTCTATAAGGACAAAGGCACGTCTCCTCCAGGTCAGGTTAAAGCTCATTCCACTAGGTCCATGGCTATGTCGGCAGCTTTCTGGTCTAGGGTGTCTTTGGATGACATTTGCTCTGCATCTACTTGGTCTTCATCTCATACATTTATTTCCCATTACAAATTGGATTTGACATGTAGAAGGAGAGTATCCTTTGGCTCCGCAGTGCTCCAGAATATCCTTCCATGAGGGCCTCCCAGTTTGTCCTACAGGTTGAAGACCAGATAAAGAAGTTATGTACTCACCATAATGTTTTTATCTGAGTAGTTGTACTTCATTTGTCTTCAACCGTCCCTCCCTCCTTCCCCCAGACCTTGGCGCATGTTCAGCCTACAGGCTGTAGTGCAGGTCACAAGTATGTTGTCAGGTCTGATTCTAAGTATAAGTTCTGCAAATTCGATCTGGGGATGGAAGGCAGTGGAGGTGTGTTATGGGTAAGGGGAGGAGTCTGGAGCTCGGAGCTGATGCTAGTAATTTTTGCTGGCTCGGATCCAGTACAGATCCATATTCCCACAGGTTGAAGACAAATGAAGTACAACTACTCAGATGGAACGTTATAACTTTTTTTTTCTCAGTTATTTTAAGTGCAATTGGGATAGTATTGTAGACATGTGCTCCTGTTTTTTTTTTTTTCTCTTTCCTTGTTCAATTTTAAGAAATGCAAGCTCTGTAATATAACAAAAAAAAAAAAGAGCTTGACAGGGAAAGATTTGTATGCTATTTCTCATTCTTGCACTGAGAAGTAAAGAATACTTTATATTATATGCCTTTTTTCCAGCAAATAAATGTATGCTTGGTAGCAATTCTATATCTGGTCCTCATGTCTCCATGGAGACAATCTGATAAAAAGAGATTGGCTGTGAGATAATGTACTCTGAAAGCATTCAGGTGTTTTCCCAGCTGGGACAAAGCCAGACAGCACTTTAGTAGAAGCACAGGCTGCAGCACGCATGGATAACCTTTCTTTTAGGTTAACTGAAGTTTGTGAGTGTAGCTGACATTTAAGAGGATAAAACTTCAATATTTGAAGATGTACATAATTTTGTTTGTTGATATTAAGTTAATAGGTTTTGGGGGGATACTGGGGAGTATTTGTTTTTTTTTGTATGAAGGCTTTTAATAAAACAAAATTTTGTAAGATGTGTCCTAGACTCAAATGGATATGACAAGAAGCAACTGTATAAAACCTGCCAATGTATGCAACACAAAAGCTGGAACTCGACAGTTAAAAAAGCTGTTATACACAAAACATGAGAATAATACCTTTTTAATACAATGATGCTTTCTGTAATGTCTTTAAATGTCAGTTCAACCTGCCAAACAGTGTATGCATGTAACACAAAAACTAGAATTAGACATTTAACAAAAAAGCTGTTCTACTTAAAAAGTGGGAATAACAGCTTTTTAATACAATGATGTTTTCTGTAATGTCTGTAAATGTCAGTGGTTTCACAGATAAATACAAAAAAGAATGAGTAGTGAACTATATTAAAATGTAGAGTGCAAATAGCTATGCTACGGGAGACGCAGTTGTATAGAACTGAAGGTGTGAATTTGATAAAAGAACGATTTTGGGGATGGTATTTCAGTGGAATACCTGGGACAGAGGAAAAGAGGAGTACTTATATTAATTGCAAGAGCAGCTCCAATAGTGATAGAAGAGAAAAAAAAAATAGATTTGTAGTAGTAAAGGGCTACTGGCAAGGGAGGAGGATTACACTTGCACATTTTTATATTCCACCTAAAACTGCTGTCATGGAGCTTAGGAAAATTCTGGGAGAAATGTTTAGCTTTCAGCAAGGAATATTACTTATAGGTGTGGGATGGAAACTTGATTTGCAGCAGTGAAGATGTGTCTGTGGGCCAGAGGGGAAAGTATAACAAATGAGGGTAGACTTTTGAAGAAATTTCTGAAGATATTTGGCATAGAAGATGCAAGTTCAGTAATGGGAGTTTGGAGTGAATTTACACATTATTCCCCAAGATACAAAAACTGGGCTATGCTAGACAGAATATACATCTTATGTACCCAATAACTATTTAAGATCATGCGCCAACTTTTTTTTCTTCTTTCGGCTTTTCCCGGTTAGGGGTCGCCACAACGGAACTCCGGTCCGCTAATGATTGGCAGTAGATTTTTTACGGGTGCCAAGGAGCCAGCTCGACGCCCAACCTACAACGAAGGCACGCCCATTCCACTCATGTCTTTCAAAAGCCACTTGACCACAGGGAGGACATGCAGACTCCACACAGAAGGCGTCCAGCCGAGAATTGAACGGGAGAACCTCTTGCTGTGAGGCAGCAAAGCTACCGCTGCACCACCGCGGCTCGTCTGAGATCATGCGTCAATAATAACTAAAATAAAAATACAGGGTAATGAAATAAAAACGAAAACGTGGTGCTTTCCCGCCTATCTGTTGAAGAGACAGGAATTTAAGGAATTGGTAGTGGAAATTATTCAGTAGCTATTAGAGAAGATAATTTCTATTGAAACTATAGCTAGGGAGTGGGATAAAATTTAAACTGAGTTTAAAAATAGGCTGGAAATAAAAGAAAGGGAGATATGGTGAAGAAGTAACAAGAACTATTTAGAGAGACTGACAAATGTTAAAGTATTGCAGAATAGGGGGAGTCTCACAAAAGAAGAAGAGGAGCAACTGCAGGATGCTAAACAGAGTAAGGGATTGCTTCGATAATATGCATGAGTTTAGAATGACTGCTGTTAAGCAACTGTTTTTTGATACCTGTAGAGCACAAAAACTTTTAGCACAACGACTCAGGGAAAAAAAGTAGAATGGGCTGTTGCCAAACTTAGGGATCCGGTAACAAGAGGTCCTGCAGAGCTATTAGAAATATTTCAGAAATTCTATGAAGGTCTGTATAAAGCAGAGAAATATGGAAATCGAGAAAAGGTACAAATGGAAATGTTTATGGAAGACTTAAATATGCCACGGTTAGAGGTAGATGAGGCTCAATTACCAACAGAATAGGAGGAGATGAGATAAAAATGGTGATGTATAACGATAAAAAAATGGTGATGTGTAACCAATCTACAGGAAAGACCCCAGGAATAGATGATATTCCTGTGGAAGTTTGGAAGCTAGCTGGGCGAAAGCTGATAAAGATCTGGAAGGTTTTGATTAACAGTATTTTCAGAGGAGGAGAAGTATCAACATCCTGGAAGAAAGCAGTGGTAACTGTAATACCTAAAGAGGGTAAAGATCCATCAGATCCAGCTTCGTACAGGCCATTTCAATACTAAACCATGATTATAAAGTGTTTATATCTATAATGACTAAAATAATGGCAAAAGGGGCACCAAAATCGATAGCTGTGGATCATTGTGGTTTTGTGGAGGGGAGGCAAACATTTGACAACATTAGTAGAACATTGATGATCCAGAGAGAAGCAGAATGTAAGAAAATACCACTGTGGGTGAGTCTTGATGCAGAGAACGCATTTGATAGAGTAAGCTGGGACTTTGAGCAGGGCAATGGAAGCATTTGCATTCCCTGATAAAATTATAAGGTTGATTAGGAGGTTATATGATGGATTGGAGATGAAAATTAAAGTGCGTGGGGTCCTCTCTGATAATTTCTCCTTGAGTAGAGGAACCAGGAAGTGGGGTGTCTTCTT
Organism: Protopterus annectens; assembly: GCF_019279795.1. Classification (NCBI taxonomy): domain Eukaryota; kingdom Metazoa; phylum Chordata; order Ceratodontiformes; family Protopteridae; genus Protopterus; species Protopterus annectens. Next base: position 26,951,157 of record NC_056748.1, on the reverse strand, counting down.
TCCCCTTTGTTATCTGCATTATATTTAGAAACATTAGTAAAGAAAATAAGGGACTCAGAAATTCAAGGATATAATTGGTATGATAGTCAGGAAAAGCTGGCTATATTTACATACTATGGTATTTTATACCTGCCAAAATCAGAAAGGGGCATGACAGTGTTGTGCAACATTTTGAGACAGTTTCAGATCTTTTCAGGTTACAAAATTAATGAAGCTAAAACAAAGACAATAGAGATAAATTATGTACCCACACACAAATTGGCTCAACAATATCCATATTTATGCGGACACGATAAAATTAAGTATTTAGGAGTATGGATTAAAATAATTCCAGTGTGCAGCTAAGGATATGTGGGAATAGGCTAAGCAAAAGATAATACAAAAATGGAGAAAATTAAAGCTCTGTTATATGATTATGGCTATTAGGATGCAAGCAGTTAAAATGTTTTAGTGCCTTAAGTCTTGTACACAGGTCAGGTGTATTTTTATCAACCAGAGGAAAGTTGTGGATAACAATTAATAAAGAGCTGAAGGATTTTATCTAGGAGGGGAAGACGTCGAGTCAGGTGGGATAAGATGATTCTTCCAATAAAATAAGGCGGATTGGGATTGCCCCAATCTGAAGGGATATTTCAGAGCAAACACTGTTAAGGCTCCTATACATAACACAAGCAGAAAAATATAAACCAAAGTGGAAAGGGATGATGAAACAGGAGAAAGCTCAAGAAATGAGAGATTTTAGAAACGCACCTTTAACTCATTACATCTGAGTGACGCCTCCAGGTGCGTCTGCAGTTAACTCCTACTGATACCTTTAGGCATCAAATATTGCTTGTTCATATTTACATCAATAATTCCAAAACCATGCTATGTACAAGATTTTAAAAGGTTTTTGGCTTAAAGTTTACACAATAGCAAATTCAACTGCATTAATATTTGATCTCTGTCTATTGCAGGTAAATGGATATTAACTGTTGCTTTTATGATATTAATTTATATAGATATAATTTTCACATTTTTCTAAATATCTCAACAACCAATTAACACAGAACTTCTTAGCCTCTTATGAAAGCTCTCTGCCAGATGAAAAAACTGCTGCTGACTGTGTGTGTGTAACTTGAGTGGTTGTTGAGATATTGTTAAGTTGTTTACAAAATATTACAAATGTAATAGTTACTGTGTTTACTGTGACTTGTCAAATTCAGTTTAAGACCCGGAATGTAAAGAATACTACCACTATAAAAATAGTTTGTGCTGAAGAATTTACCATTTATACTTCTTTCATAACACCTATGGTTCCAAAGATATGAACATTTGTTTGAAATTTGAGGACATAATTTGATTCTGTCAAAAGGCTTAGGCTCCACCCATTGGAAGTTAGTGCCAACTTCCTGAACTCCATTGGAGTGAATGGGTAGCAGAAAGGATTCTAGGAACTAAGCCAACATGGGAGTGGAGAAAGCAGATTCTGCCGATAGGAATGACTCCAATTAGGGATACAGAGAATAGGCAAGATGGGTCTGGAATTTTTTTGGAGAAAACTGGCAAAGGTATCAAGATACTGGGAGCAAATAACTAAAGAAAGAAAGGTAATAGAATGGGAAGACACCTAAAAATTTATTTGGACGGCAGGTAAGGGGTTGCCTTCCCAGTAAGGATTGATATCAGATTGTAGACAAAGAGAAAGAAATGGGGGGGGGGTCCAAAATGAAAGACCAGCACTGGTAGAGTTTCTGTTGGATTCTAGAACAGAAGCTGCCACTAAAGGAATAATTAGTAGAGCATATAAAATATTGCATAATTATAACAATCAATCAGAGGATGTTAGAAAGGATTGGGAAGAGAGAATGGATAAGCAATTCACAAAGAAACAATGGAGGAGATATGCATGTCTCCCAAATATACAGCAAAGTCTAAAATATTTAGGATTTTTGCTTGGAAATGTTTACATAGATATTTTTATACGCCAGGTAGACTCCACAAAACTTTTCCTCAGGTAAACAGCAAATGTTGGAGGTGTGTTGGGGAAGAAAGAGGTTATTGGCAACGTATTTTCTGGGAGTGTAATGAGTTGGCAGACTGCAAAGATTTCCTGCAGACTGCTCTGTCAGAGATGCTGGATGAACAAATTTGGTGTAACTAGTGAATTTTTTTTTCTGTGCTTTGTTACAGATTCAGACTTGCCTAGACATTGTAAGGCCTTGCGGAATCTAATTAGTGTGGGTGCTAAAAAAAAGCAATTACTAGAAAATGAAAATCAGAGTCTAAACCATCCATACTAGAAGTAGTGAATATAGTAACGGAGAAAACTGGAATTGACATTTTTAGAAAAGGGCAGAAACAAATTACATAGGAAAAATTGGAATTATGAGAAAAATACATACAGGAGAGGAATGAGGTTTAAAAGAAGCCAGGAGTTGAATGAGCTATGTAGTATTAGACTGACACTGATTGGGTAGATTATAAGTGATGTATAATGTTTGCAGGTAGTTTACATCAGAATGGTTTGTGATGTAAAATTATTGCAACCAGGATTGTCTATATAGTGTTTTCATTTATACAAATGTATGATTGCCTGCGTCATAAGTGATGATAATACAGATGTTTCTTGTTTAAAAAAAAAGAAAGAAAGGAGAAGTGCATGTTACACCTATTGGATGTACGCCATCAACTTAATTTTTATTTGCATCTGTTTAAAAAAGTTAGACTAACCAATTTTTCTTTTTCTACAACCGTATTGGGAAAGGGGCGTCTAAAATGAGTTTCTCACTAGTTATGATTGTATTTCACGTCTGTAAGTAGAAGGGTTTATCCTTACCTGAACCACCAGAATCTCATTTGGCTAGATCAGTGACTGTCTCCACTGTCGTCTTCTCTAATGCATCACTTGATGACATTTGTGCTGCAGCTACTTGGTCCAGTGTCCATGACTTCATATCTCATTACAAGTTAGATTTACAATCCAGATCAGGAGCTTCCTTTTGTTTGGCCGTCGTCCTGAATATTCTTCCATGAGAACTGAAAACTGGGCGACTCTGTTCCGTCTGTTGAGGGATAGACTGAAAAAACAACAGCAGATACGAAAGTTATGTACTTACCATGACCATAAATCTGTGTTGTCTGCTTCTGTCCTTCCCCCATCCAATAGCTTCTCCTTTGTTTCAGGAGTGACCACACTGATGCTTCCCATGGCTTGGTGTAATGTACACTTCAATCCTTATGCCAGGAAACAGATTTCTTCTATGAGATGCTTGCTTTTTTTAGACCACCTAACATTTTTTATTGTAGGGTATGGGCAAACTTGATCTGAGGTATCTAATTATAGGGGATTATGAGGAAGCAGAAGAGCCAGAGCTTTGGATCCAAAGTCTGAGTTGCCAAAGTAGGATCCTGATCAGACTCTATCCATTGCACTAAACTCCCTGATCTGTGGCTGTATAGCTGCTGCATTTTCTAACAGTAGTAGTAATGAAACTAATAATCCCAAACAACGCAAGTCCAGATATGTTAAAACCAAGAAACATAGATAAAACAAACAATCCAGAGCAACGAATATGTCAACTTTTTAATCTCACTTAATTGCTAGTGAAACTTTTGCAAATGTGCTTCTTCAGGCAAAAATCATTAGAATGAAAAACACATGTATTTATATAGTCTTAAAAATATCAATTGGGTACGTCAATTAAATACATCAATTAACAATTAAAACCTCTTAAAGAAATATCCTATCTTCTTATATTATGAAGCTCTTTTAAAACAGGTTTGAGTGAATGCCTAGTTCAGCCCTTGTGGGTTTTGCACCTTGAACCGTAAGATCCATTTATTTTCTAATTCTGTAATATTTTGTATATTACCCCTTTTAATAAAAATCTGGTACTACGTATAAAATCATGAACTTAAATGTATGCATGTAGTCACAAGCTTATGTATGTTTATAGAAATCATTTAATATCTATTCCTGTCCTAATTTCTGATATATGACTAAACGTTTTATCTTTAAGTTTTTGGTTGTTTTTTTTCCCTATGTAATAGGCATTACACTTTGAGCACTTTGCCTTATACAGTAGATTTTTCGTCTCACAGGTGCTATATGCATGTAAACAAAATGCATTTCCATAAAGCGGATGTTGAATTGTTTTATCAGTGTATATGTGTTTGCAAAAAACACAGTTGCACATATGAGTTCCTAAATTATGTGACTTATTACCAACGGTTTTTATTTGTTCTTTATAGCATAGTCTCTAGTTTAATGTAGTTGATATCCTATAGCTTTGGCACTCTCCCAAAAGTTATGAATACTGCAACATGGGAATAGAAGGACTTACAATAGTTGTGTAAAATCTTACCATAACCATAGATGTCCTCCTTTTCTATATTGCAGTATTCCATCCCTCCCCTTTACCCCCCTATACATGTACACCTTGTTGGATGGGGCAGGACTTGTGCAGCTATTCTGGGGCAGAAGTCCAACTGGGGCGTTCAGTTCTGACGAAAGCTACGTGCAGCCATCACTTTTATGGCTCACACACCCTGCAGCCAATGTCAGACATCCCATATACCTTGCAGTGACTAAAGCTTTTGTATACTGGCCAGACGTTCGGGTAGCTAAGCAGAGGATAACCCAAAGGTTATGAATACTTCAGCATGGAAGAAAAGCACATCTACATTTATGTTAAGATTTTATACTACTATTTGTTATTTAGTTGAACAGTACATAAGTTCATTTCCTGCCTTCTGTTAAACCTCCTGAACATTATTTTGCATGTACTGTTCCCACAAATTTATTTCTATGTTGTTTGCGCCTTCCCTTTTCTAAATATCTTATTTTTCTAGTTCTTTTATCTCTTCTACAGTATTCACTATTTCAGATGCAGTTGGTTTAGATTTTGATTTCCATTTATAGTGATTGCCTTTTTGGCAGCCAATAGAATTCAACTTAAAGGACCACTATGGGCAAATGATGAAAAGGTGTGTATATTTTTTATTTTGCCATGAATTGCTACTCCTCCCAAAGCTGGCTGCAGCAAAATTAGTACTCCTTCCTATTTTTTTTTTTTTTTTAAATCCTTATCTGCCCTCATGGGAACAAACATCCTGATTCCTTTTGGAAAGCTAAATCTGTTTTATAATGCACTATGAGAGCACAAATTGTGAGAATAGGTAGTGCTACCATTTGTTGTCAGACTACATACACTTAGAATGGAACACCTGACAAAAACTTAGTTTGAGAGTCTGCAAGATCATGTGTCATTTACTTGTCTGCACAGAGTTTTACAAATGTTGTTCCTACTGATGGTATTACACGTTCTCTGAACGAAGCTTGCAAAAGTGTCAACAAATTACTGAGATAAAAAAACACTTTTTACAGAGAGCAGTTTTGCAAGTTTCAGTTCATGTCCAAGGTACCCCTTCCATTTCCCCTCCTTTAATGAGCTAGAATCTCACATTTCCAGCTTGGCTAGATTCAAGTAATTAGTCAAACTTGAATGACTTTAGACATCAAACAAATCACAGCCTATTGTGCCACTAAAAACTGTTCCTTCATAGTCTCTCTTCTTCTGAATAACATTCCCAGGAATTTAAAAAAAAAAATCAGTCCAGAGTTTAGGCCAATCTATCCATTTCTTAAAATGACCACAGTAAAATATTCTATTTGAATTGCATTGTGGCTGCTCACGTAGTTACATTTGTGTCATTATTGTGTTATGTCATAACCTGAGCTATGATATTTAATGCCAAACTTTCATAACAATGAAACAGTTTTTGGTTTCTTCTTAACAATGACCTCCCAAGCCTCTGTGACTCAGAACCTTCTGTTATTATTGCTTTAAGTTATTCTTATTTGTATACTTGTAGCATATCTCTCTCTCATCCTCTCAACAACAGACCCCTAGAGAAAGCTTCCAAATCAGATACTTTCGAAAAAAACAATACTACTGATTTAGTAAGCTCACAAAATAAGACTTCATGGATTAGCATTCGTTTTCTGAAAGGAAGTCTTTAATTGCAAGGAATGTCATTATTTGTTTATGAGAATCCAATACCTTTTTTCAAAGAGCATTATGGATTGTAGTATGTCAGAGCAAAAGTATAATAAAAAATTAAGGAAGTTGTGGGATATGCTGTTAAGCGATCTGACACTCCTGCTCATCTGTTCTCCATTGCAATTACCGCAAATCAGACAGACATGTACATATTTCATGACATACTTATTGATAGTACCAGCAACTATAGCAGGGATACCATACTCCAGTCAGGGCGCTCAAATAATTTTACTCTTAATCTCTCCATTTCACAGTGCATAACATTCACACCACACTTACAGAAGCACACCACCACTCCCCCCACACACACAGCCACCCACACCCACCCAACATACCAGTCAGCTTTGTGACTTTTCCCACCTCTCTGCAAAACACTGTTCGATTGATGGATGCCAGCTCAGGACTTCCATCCCTACCTATGCACTTGCACAAGTGTCCCTCTCATCTGGGCAGCAAGCAGGTATCAGTACTGATTTGCTCCATAGTTATTTTAGAGCACACACGCACACCCAGCAATGATGCATGGTTAATGTGGGCATATCTGTTTGTTCGGTGTCACTGCACTTGTCTCAAAACTCAGTCTTATGACACCTGCTATCCATCACAAAAAATGCTCAAGGGTATTTTTCTGTGCACATATTAAGAAATGGATAGATTGGCCTAAAGTCTGAATTCATGTGTGTGCGTTTAGAAATAATTCCTGGGAACCCTATTCAGAAGTGAAGAGACATGAGGGAACAGTTTTAGTGGCACACTAGGTTGTGATTTGTTTGATGTCTGTTGTCATGCAAAGTTGACTAGTTGAAACTATCCAAACTGGAAATGTGATACTCTAGCTCATGAAGGAGGGGAGATGGGATGCGTAACTTGGCCAGGAACTGAAACTTGCAGAACTGCTCTTTGAAAAAGTCCTTTTTATATATTTATTTATTTAATGTATGTATGTATGTATTTAGTTATTTATTTGTCATTTGTTAATGCCAAATTTGTTGTTTTATCTCAGTAATTTGATACTTTTGCAATCTTTCAGAGAATGTGTGGTACATCAGTAGAAACAATGTTTGTAAAGCATCAGTGCCGCATGATCTGCAGACTCTCAAACTTGGCAGTTTTTTTAGGTGTTCCATTCTAAGTGAAAGTGTTTTCTAACAAATGGTAGGACTACTTATTCTCACAGTCTGTGCTGTCATAGTGCATTATGGGACAGCTTTAACTTTCCAAAGAAATCAGGATGTCTGCCCTCATGATGGCAGACAAGGATAAAAAAAATAAAGTAAAAATTAGGAATGAGTACTTATTTTACCTTCAGCAGCTTTGAGAGGTCCAGTAATTCATGGCAAGATAAAAATGTTTTTTCATCATTTACCCAAAGTGGTCCTTTAATACGGCTTATTTATGTCTAGGTAATTCTAATCCTGAGTCCCAGCTGAAATTAATCATGTCTTTAGTTGTAGCTATTTGCTCCCCCAATATTTCTGACAAGAGTATTCTCTTGGGAATTTTTTAACTCTGCCAGCTCATTACACTCCCAAAAAACATGTTTCCAGTTACTCTTTCTTGTCATACATTCCACATTTGCTGAATACTTGAGGAAAAATTATTTGAAGTCTGCTTGCAGTATAGTTAAACACTTCCAATCAAAAATCCTAAACCTACTGGATTTTTTGCAAACTGCTGCATGACATAAGGTGAAACTTGAGATGTTGTTGAAGAAAACTCTGTTTGCTCTGTAAATTGCACATCTTTAGAGCTGTTCAGTTTTAATTATGTTGTTAATTATACATTTAAGCATGTTTTCATATTTCTGTAAATTTCTCAAACACGCATTCATAGAGGAATTTCTTGTCATGCGAAAGCTTATCTGGTTATCAAAAATGTTCTAACAGTATATGTCTAGGATGTACAGTTTCCAGGATATGAGAATTTGCAAAAGCTTAGCAAAAATATAATTTGGGGTTTGTGTGCATTATAATGTATTATAGTATTTATGGAAGGACTATGAATGCATGCTTACTTATCACTCTAAAGGATATTTCTTACTGATAACTCTCTGTGCAGTTTAAATAGCTTCTACTGTTGATAAAAATATTCTTATTTCTCTCTCCTTTGAGTTTTAAAGTTTTTTTTCAGAAAATGGAATACAAGCTGTGTGTAGGCTGCTATAGGTGTGAAATTTTACACTACATGTGGTGTTAATAGGTTAATAGCAATCTTTTAAACTCGTGCATATTACCGAAGAATTCCCTTATTTTCTCTTTAGTATTCTGATTTGCTCCTTCTCGTGTTCTGAGAGTCTCCTTATTCTGCAATAATTTAATCATTATCAGTCCCCTCCATATGATTTGTGATACCACTTAATCATATATCTTTCATTTTTTCTATATGATTTTTCAACTTATTTTTTCATTTTACCCCAATCACTAGCTATCCCTTCTGAAGAAGTCTTTTTCTTTCCTGTTGACTGTCAATTTCCTAACCTGTTTCTTGAATTCCTGTTTTTAGCAGGTAAGTAAGAAAATGCCAGTGTCTCATTTTTACTTTGTTACCCTGCATTTTTGTCTGTTTTTATTGGTGCATGATCTGAAGTAATTATTGGACGTGCATGGAAACTTCCAATTAAATGCATATTTTCCTGTGAAATGTTTTTTTATCCAGTCTAGCCCAGTTATTGTACCTTGGCGACTAATGTGTGAATTCACATCTTCCATACCAAATATTTTCACACATTCTTCAGAAATTTGCCCTCTTTTGTTATATTTTCCTTTCTAGGTCCCCAGATGCATACTCATTATTGCAAATCAAGTTCCAGTCCCCACCTATAGGTAATATTCTCTGTTGCTTTTTGTCTGTAACTTGTAAGAACATTTGCATTCCCAGATAATATGGAGAGAGTAGCCATAATGTTAAAAAAGCTGTAGTTGTCCTTCCTAATCACTGTTGTATTCTTCACCTATGGGATCTCCTGACAAGGATAGCCCAATATCCAGCCAACATAACAAAGCTTTCAGCTCTTGTAGGCACCGTTGCTTGTGTCCTTCCTATGCACAATGTAGGACATAAAGGTGACATACAGACATTCAGAACTACTTTGCTGTCAGTCTGAACACCCTTCGGCTGTGCTGGTTACCAAGCTATTTTTCAGATAAGTGCCCTATTGGAGTTTCTTCTATTTTCTTCTAATTTTGTATTGTTCATGTCATCCAGAAAGAGAAAATTCAATGTGGGAAGCAGATTCCCTGTAAAGATCATTATGATCAGTATTTTTTTTGTTTGGATACTTCCCACAACCATATCCAGTGTTCTATCTGCCAGGCGTTTGTACCCAAGACCCTCTATAGTTGCCTCTTCTCCTTGTCCATATACCTTGAAAGTCATCGTCTTAAGTTGTTGGCTCCGAGTGCTATGACAGAATCCTCCCATCCCAGGGCCCAGCTGCCTGCCAGGAAGGCCAGAAAAGCTAGGTCTATAGCTATAGGCAAGAAAGGTTCCAGTTCGTAGGCAATCTCACCCTCTTCCCATGGGCAAGAAGGATTCCCAGAAGTGTGCCTTCTAAGTCTACTCAGACTCCAGCTGCCCAGAAACCAACTTTGTTTTCCTCCTCCCCTTGACCAGGTTCCATTGTTCCTCTGTCTTTCCCTGTCTCCCCAAAACTGGCATCAAATCACTTCAGATTCTTGGGTTCTGTCCATTATTCTTCAGAGATATTTCACGATTTGGAAGTTCCTTCCTCTCTGTTCAGGCATTCCTCAACCTTCTCATTTCTCAGAGGTTCATCTCCTCTTTTGGCTAAGGGCACCATTCAAGCCTGTGCCTCTCCTGCCCATGTAGGGAAGAGTTTTATTCCAGGATGTTTTTGGTCCCATGAAAAGAGGCACAGGAGGTCAGTTTTTTTCTTTCTTTCTCTGCTGAACACTTTTTTCAAGATTCCTTCCTTTCAGATGTTATCTCAGCAGACTGTTTTCCCCTCTTCTTCTTCAGACCTTCTGGTATCTCTGCATCTCAAGGATGCACATCTTCACATCCATACCCATCCACTTTTCAATAAATTTTTACATTTCTCGGTCTCTTGCTTGCATTTTCACTTCTTTACTTGCTTTTGGCCTCTTTACTGACCAAAGGTGTTCACCAAATACCTTGCTTCTGTCAGTGCTTTTTTGCAAGATTTGAGGAATTCATATTTTTCCCTATCTAGACCTGCTTGTTCAAGCTCCTTCCTCCAGCTGTCTGCATCTCAAGTTTAGTACTTCCCTGTAACATGGTATATGGGATTCACCATAAACTTCCTGAAATCAGTTCTGACACCTTCCCAAGATCATATTTTCCTTATCTGCAGGCTTCAGACAGTTCCCATGTTGGCATTTATACCTGCACCCAAGGCTCTGTCTCTAATTGCCTTTTTTCTCTGGTGTCTGTCACTGCCAGGGAATTTCTTAGGGTTCTCGAGTTCATGCCTTCCACCTTTTCATTGATCCGTCTCACCAGGCTCCATATTAGGAAACATCAGTGGTACCTCAAATTGGTGTGGCTTTAACATTGCCACCTCCTGAACTTCCGGTACCTTTTCTTCCCTGTCTTAAGCTTCAGTGGTGGATTCATCAACTTTCTCTCAACACAGAGCCTCCTTTTCAGGCTTCAGTTCTCACTCAAGAGCTCTTTACAGGTAACTTGGACAAAGGGATTGGATGCTTCCAGGGGCCCCTAAAGGTTCAGGGTATCTGGCCTCCTCCTCAGAGGTCAGACCACATCAACAAAAAGGAGGTGAGGCCACCGATTCTAGCCCTGCAAGCGTTTCATTTTCTTTCATCCCATGCCCCTCAAAGTTTTCATGGATAATACCACAGTGATATGCATGTCAACAAGCAGGGGGGGGGGGGGGTACAAAGTCCAGTCTTCTTTGCAGATTAGCTCTTCAGGTCTGTGATCTAGCTATCCAGTATCAGGTGACCCTTCAGACAGTTTACATTCCCTCATGGCACAATCTAGTGACAGACTCTCTGAGCAGGTGAAGTACACAGTCTCACAAGTGGATGCTTCACAGAGGTCTGTTTTTGGTCATTGCCCATAGGTGGGCTGTTCCTCAGGTAGATCTTTTTGCCACCCCTCTGAACAGGTAACTTACTCTATTCTGTTCAAGTCCCAAGTCTTCTGGCTTGGAAAGTGGATGCCCTGTCTTTTCCTTGGAGTGGATGTTTCTGTACACCCCCCCTAGTTCCAATGAGTTTTGCACAATGTCAGCCAGGACTCACCCAAAACCTTGCTGGTGACTTTCTTTTGGCCCAGACAGTATTGGTTCCCCCTTCTTTCTGACTTGGCTAGGGACAGTCACCACGTTTCTTCACCAGATGTATCTTCTTACACAAGACAAGGGGTCTCTTATCCATTCTCACTTGTCCACTCTTCAGATGACACCTTGGGTAATAGGTTTTGATCTCATTTAGGCACATGTTTTCTGAGGATGTGCTGTGGGTCCTGCAGGAGGCCAGGAAACCCACTACCAGGAAATTACACATGTCTAAATGGAAAGGCTTTTCTGTCTGGTGATGCTCTCTCCATCAGGATCCTCTATCATGGGAGGTTCCTTTGCTTCTCTCTTTGCATGATCTACTCCATGCTGGGTTGGCATACTCTTCAGTGAAACCTCACCTGTCAGCAATTTCTACTTGTTTGCTCTTAAATCCGCCTAAGTTTGGGGTCAGGTAATTCCTTAAATGCATCCTTCATATTAGGCCTTTCAGGAAGCCTATGCTGCCTTCTTGTGACCTCACTTTTGTACTTGAAAAATTCACCCAGGCTCCTTTTGAGCTTACTTCCTCAGCTTCCTTGCAGCACTGTACTTGGAAGACTGTTATGCTTTTGGCATTTACTTCAGCCAAGAGGGTGTCTGAACTTCAGGGTCTTGTGGCCTTTCCTCCTTTTTTAGTGTTCCAAGAGACAGTGTACATCTTCGTTCTAATCCTTCTTTTATGAGCAAGGAGGTTGAGTTGTCCCCTTAATCAGTCTATTCTTCTTCCTTCCTTTTTTCCTTCACAGTCTGCCAGTGAGAAGATTCTTCACACACTGGATTTGCATAGACAGCTCTGGTATTATTTAGATAAAACTAATTTTTTTTTCACAAATCTAAGCAGCTTTTGTTTCTTTTCATTCCAAGAACACTGGGTTTGGCTGCTTTAAGAAAATCATCTCCTCTGAATTCTAATGCCATTTCTGTTTGTTGTTGTTTTCATGGCAAATGTCTTTTCTCATCTGTAAAGGCACAGTGTCCTCCTTATATAACTGTTGCAATATTCTTCACCTTAGGGAACTCCTGCCAGGGATAGCTGAAAGCCTTTAGATCATGCATGCACCATACATCACATTGTATGCTCCCTACTTAGCATGTAGGGCATAAAGGTGACATACATATGCAGTTACCCAGAACTTCTTTACCACCAGTCCGAATGTGGGCATCGATTTTCTGGTCTAAATGCCCTTTCCTGTGGTGATACTTAGCCATCAGATAAGTACCCTGTTGCAATCTTTTTTCTTTCCTATTCTTGGTTGTGTTTTCTTTTGGTTAGCTTGAGTTCATGTTATGCAAGAAGGGAAAATGTCAGTGTGGGAGGTACGGTGCTTCCCATGACTATACTTCCCATAGTATTTGTTCCCAAGACTCTTAGATGCCGGTTGCCTTGCCTGGCCATCTGTCTTGAAAACCGGCAGCTTAAACACTTGGCCCAGGGTAGCATGGTGGAATCAGTTAACCCTGAGATACTGCCATTAAGCAAGAAGGAAGCCAAGTGATTTCGGTTGGACTCTTTGGCTGTCCAGTCACCACTGGACATCTCTCGAAGTGTTTGATGGCTCTGTAAACTGTCAAGTGTCAACTTCAGATTCCTCTGCCACAGTCCTATTGGAGGCTTGCATGGTTCCTTCCTTTCACATGTCCTGTGGGGCTTTGCAGGCATCTGTCCTGGATGTCGATTGGGAACCGCAGTTGGTTATCTCAGAGGGCCCTAATGGGGATTCCGCAGATTCTGATCAGGGAAGAAGTTCTGGATACTCTTAATGAATCTTGTCAAAGTTTGGAACCTCCTGTGTTAGGGCTGTCATACCTACCAAGAAAAAACAGAAGACTAATAATTCTTCTGTACGTCCTAAGGACCCTTGAAGAGAATGGCAGGAGTTTACTCTGGCCTGTTTAAAGCCTTAATGGCCCTGAAGTCTCTTCAAGGGGTGTCTGTACTTGCTCCGCATTGAACTTCAAATCCTTCTAAAAGGTGTAGGGAACCTGATTCCTTGGATGTGGATTCAGAATCTGATGAGTGGGGTCTTTATCTTATTCTTCTCAGATGCCTTCTCCCTTGGCTTATGGCTCTGATTAAGAGGAATCCATTAGCTCCGAGTCTCCTTTGGAGGAGTTGTCTTTTGCGGACACAGTAACCAGAATGATGGAATACTTTTAAGCGAGATTCTTCTCAGGTGTCCGATATCCAGAAGAAGTATTATTAGTTGCTTCAGGTGGACAACTCTAAACCTTCTGCAGTACCTCTTGTGTTGGCTGCTTTGTTAGACACTTTTATAGCTGCCTCTAAAACTCTGGATTCTCATCCCCCTGCTCCTAAAATACCTGCCAGGTTCTGTAAGCTTCCTGAGGATTGTCACTTCTACTGAAGTGTCGTTTGTTGAAAGTCTGAAGAAGCGTCCTTGTAGACGTGAAAAGCGCTTACTTTTTATTTTATTTTATTTTACATTTGTTGACCGGGCTAGTCTAGCTGGATACATGTCCATTTTCAGTAGAGGCCCGGGGAGAAAAGCTCCACAATAAAAATGGGTTAGTAAAATCAAGTGTTATACATTCAAATAAGAAATATTATACAAAAGTAGGTGTTACAGAGAAAAAACTGGTTCATAAGTATTACTAGCAAAAATACTTTACAATAGTGAAAATAAGCAAGCATAAATATATATATATATATATATATATATATATATATATATATATATATATATATATATTTTTTTTTTTTTTAATTAAGGGTGAATATAAAGGTTGAGAAAATAGAAAGTTTTAGTCAAGGTTTGTAAAGGACAGAGCTAATGAGAATTAAGCACAGGATTTAGCTGCTTTTTGAAGGTTCAAACACAAATACTATACTAACCTAGAAAAGGTTTGAGGGGGTGAAAAGGGTAGAGGGAATAATAGTTTAGTCAGGGTTAGTACAAGGACAGAGCCATTGAGACTTAAGCAGAGTTTTTAGCTGCTTCTTGAAAGTGGGTAGAGAAATAATAGTGGTGAGTTCACGTGGAAGCTTGTTTCAGATAGGTCCAATACAGTTGGTGAACAAAAAGTCTCCAGCTTTGTTGTTGGATTTATAGGGTGCTGCTAGTAGCTTTGTAGCGGAGCGCAAGGATGATAGATTTCTATAAGGAGTAATAAGGGTACTAAGTATTGTGGTGTTAGAAGGTTGATAGAAGATTTTGTGGGTGATGGTAAGTTGCTGTAGTCGTATTTGATTTTGTAGTTCCAGCCAGCCTAGTTGTTTAAGATTAGAGCAATGATGGGTTCTAAAAGGGACTCCTGTGGAAAATCTTGTAATATTATTATAAGATACTGCTAGTTTATTGAAATTAGATTTTGATAAGTTTGTGAAAATAGGTGAGGCATAAAGAAGGGTAGAGAGCAAGTGTGTTTGAGCTAAAGTACTTCTGGCTAAGGTAGTTAGGAAGGGTTTGAGCCTGTAGAGATCTCCAAGTTTTCAATTGACTGACTTAATGGTTAAGTTAATATGGGCATCGAAGTTGAGATTATGGTCTATTGTGACACCTAAAAGTTTGGTAGTTGAGTCAGGGGATATTATTGTGCCATTGTTTGACATTATATCGAAGGTAAAGGTCAAAGATTTCTGTGATGGGGTAAAAAGTAATAATTTAGTCTTTTTGGGATTTAGTAAGAGGCCATGCTGATAGAACCAGTTTTCTGCTGCTGTGAAGACTTGTTGTGTAGTGGTCTGGAGCGTAATTGGGGAGGATGCTGAACATATCATGGTTGAGTCATCGGCATATTGTATACATATGGATTGAGGCAGGGACATATTTAGTTTGTTAATAAAAATAGAAAAGAGGAGAGGTCCCAGTATCGAGCCTTGTGGCACTCCAATTGTGATGGGAAGAAGAGATATTTGATTATCCCAAAGAACTGCTTGTTGTCTATTTTCTAAGTAGGATTTAAACCACTGGATAGCTTGACTGTCCAAGGCAAATGATTTGAGGATGTTTAGTAAGAGGGAATGGTTGACCATATCAAAGGCCTTAGAGCCTTAGAGGTTGATATTGATTTTTGTAAGCAGTATTTTATACTCAGTCAGCCTTGTTTGCTGACTCTTTTTTGTTTTTTGATTTACTTAAGTGTCTTTCTGCTGATCTTGCTGTGGTGGCAGTATCCTATGACAAGCCTTCTAAGCTTTTGTCCTCTACCAAGCTCCTGCCTTTGGATAAGGATAGTAGAGGGGCTTGGGGAGGATTGGAAAGAAGGTTTATACTGCTGCCACTTTGGCCTTTAGGGTCATTAATTACCAGACTCAGATGACCAGATATGCTGTGGCATTGATTGTCCAGGCTTGTCAGGTTATTTCTGTCCTCCCTCATTCTGAAGGTAAAGTTCTCTGCTCTCTTTATTTTGGGTTCTACTTCTCAGGTGGCTCACTGCTCTATCAAGTGCAGCTGTGGTGCTATTGATGCCTCTGCCTCTTCCAGAGCTGTTGCCTTTGTGTCCGTCACCAGGCGTTATATTTGGCTTAGTCTGCAGACATTACACGAGTATGTTCAGGTCAACTGCTGGATGATCCTTTGGATAATAAACATCTATTTGGTCTGCTGCTGCCGCCAATATGTTTGTTTCCAAGAAAAAAGGTAATGCTTTGCAGGACCTTAAACATATTTTTGTGTCCTCCATCCTCAGTTCCAGAAGAACTATCCTACTAGGCCTACTTTTGCTCGCAAACAGGCCCATTAGGCCACTAAAGGCAGGAAGGGTGATAAGCGAGTTCCTCTTGCTATATCTTTTCAGGCTCCTGTGGAGCAGAAGCCTCTGTTTTTGGGCAAGCCTACCTCTGTCTGACATTTTCCCCCCACAATCCTCAGCCAGGTTCCTTTGTCTCTGCTGTCCCTCTGTCTTTTAAACTGGCAGCTCATCCTCTCAGATTCTTAGGTTCTGCCCGTTGTCCATCAGGGTTACTACGTGGTGTGGAAGTCTCTCCCTCCTTTTTCAGAAATTCCTCAACCACCTTGAGTACAACTTCCTCATTTCTCAGAGCTTCTTGGATCCCTGGTAGACCAGGGAACTATTCAACTTGTCCCTCATTCCCAAGTAGGACAAGGGATTCTACTCCAGGGTGTTTCTGGTTCCTTGAAAGGAGGGCACTTGGAGGCTTATTCTGGATGTCTCCTTCCTCAGCACCTTTCTAAATGTTTCTTGCTTTCTCTTCAAACTCTGTTTCCTGTGTTGCTACCCCAGGATTTTCTGGTGTCCTTGGATCTGCAGGATGCTTATCTTCATATATCTGTTCACCATCTTTTTCAGGAAGTTATGTTTGTTACTTCCTCTTACTTTCAGTTGTCCGCTTTGCCTTTTGAATTCTCTATTGCTCCATGGGTCTTTACAAAATGCCTGGCTCCTGTGATTGTCTTTTGTAGACTCAGTCATTCATATTTTTTCCTTATTTAAATGACCTGTTGATTCAGGCACCTTCTCCTAGTTGCCTGTTCTCTAGAGTTCACCATTTCTCTGCTTCAAAGTCTGGGATTCAGTATCATCTTTCAAAAGTTTGTCTTGACTCCGTATCAGGATTGTGTGTATCTGGGCTGCAGGATTCAGACAGTGCTAATGTTGGCCTTTCTTTTACCTCCAAAGGTTTTGTCCTTGACAGCTTTCTTTTAGTATTTTCTTCCCACTGCCTGCCTTTCCAGTCAGGGATTTTTTTTTAGGCCCTGTGATTCATGTTGTCTTCTATTCCAGTGCTCCCCCTTGCCAGAGTACATATGTGGAAGCTTCAGTGGTAGCTCAAGTCACTTTGGCTTTAGCATTGCCACACACTCTGGATTTTATAGTGCCTCTACTTAAGCAGGAACATGAGTGGTGGATTCAGCAACTTACCCTCAACCCAGGCCTGCCTTTTCAGCCTCCAATTGCTTTTCAAGAACAGTTCATTGATGCTTCAGACATGGGGTGGGGGTCTTCCTGTGGTCACCTGCAAGTTTAGGGTCTCTGGCCCCCCCATCAGAAGTCAGAAGATATCAACATCAAAGAGATGAGAGCTCTGATTCTGGCCCTTCAGGCTTTTCACTCATTGTTTTCTCTAGGACCACTGAAGGTTTACAAAGACAACACCACAGTGATGTGGTATATCAACACGCAGGGGGTCACACAAACATATATTTTTGCAGGCTAGCTCTTCAGACTTGGAATCTGGCTATCAGTTAACTATTTGGGTAGGGTATATTCCTTCAGAGCACAGACTGTCTGAGGAAGTCTGAAACACAGGCTCACAAATGGATGCTTGACAGAGACATGTTTCTGGACATAGTCCATGAGTGGGGTATTCCACAGGTAGAGCTTTTTTCCTCCCATCTGAACAGGCAGCCCCCTCTTTTCTGTTCCAGAGTGCAATGCCATCTGGAGTGGAAGATGGACGCCCTTTCTTTTCCTTGGAAGGGGCTGTTTCTCTATGCTTTCCCTCCTCTTCCTCTACTTCCAAGAATCCTGCAGAAGATTCAGGTGGACTCTCCAAACATCTTGCTAGTGACTCCTTTTTGTCCAAGACAGCACTGATTTCCCCCTCTTAATACATCTGGCCAGGGGCGCTCACCATGTTACCTCACTGGTTGGACTTTCTCACACAGGACAAGGGCTCACTCATCCATCCTCATTTGTCCACTCTCTAACTGACACTGTGGGTGATAGAATTTTGATCCTTGTTAGGCACCTCTTTTTCTGAAGATGTGTTCAGGGTTTTACAGGAGGCAAGAAAGCCTGCAACCAGAAAGTCTTATGTCCAAATGGAAAATATTTTCTGTATGGTGTGGCGCCATGCCCATAGCCAGGACTCTGTTAAATAGTGGAGGTCTCTCTTGTTCTGTCCTGTTTGTGAGAGTTGCACAAGTCTGGCTTTGACTTTTCTTCTGTGAAGGGCCATTTCTGCCTTGTCTGCCCATGAATCCTCCTTTGCCTTCTCGTTTTGAGGTCAAACAGTTTCTTAAAGGTGTCCTGCATCATAGACCATCAAAGAAACCTGCAAGTCCTCATTGGGACCTTAATTTTGGGAAAATTGTCTCAGGCTTCGTTTGAGCATGCAGTTGCAGCTTCTTTGCAACACTGTACCTAAGGGACCATCTTATTGCTTGCTGTTTTGCTCAGAGGGTTTCTGAGCTCCAGGCCCTTATGGCCATTCCTCCCTTTTTTGTTGCCCAGAGACAGGGTGTGTCTTCCTACTAATCCTTCATTTATGCCCAAGGTAGTTCATGAGTTGCCTTTAAATCAGGCAGTACAGCTCCCTTCCTTTTTTCCTTCTTTGTAGTCTGATAGTGAGAGGGTCCTGCATACTTTGGATTTGCACAGACAGTTCAGGTAATATTTGGATAAAACTAAGACCATTCGTAAGTTTGACCAGCTTTTTGTTTCCTTTCATCCTAGGACTTTGGGTTTAGCTGTTTACAAGCAAACCACCTCCTCCTGGTTATCTAAGGCCATTTCCTTTTGTTATTCTTTGCATGGCAGGTGTGCGTTTACTTCCGTTCTCATTCCACTAGGGCTGTTGCCTCTTCTGGTGCTTTCTTCAAGGGTTTGGCTGCTAATTCCATCTTTGAAGCTGCTACTTGGCCCTCAGTGCCTACTTGCTTTAAGCATTTCTAAGTTTGATATGGTTCCTAGGGCCAGAGCAGGGTTTGATAGGGTAATCCTGCATGGGTTTGTTGAGGGCTTTTCCCAGCCTTCCACCTCACTCCTTATCTTGAGCTTTTGTACTCTCCCTCAGGTTAAGAATGCTGCAACAGTGATATAGGACATAGCACAGTTGTGTAAAATCTTACCATAACAGTAGATGGTCCTCTTCACTGTTGCAGTATTTGGTCCATCCCTCCATCCTCCTTTTTTCTTTACACTCCTGGCCTAGGGTACCCCTTTTCTATTGCATAGCCTGCTTTTGTCGTATGGAGACTGTTCTTTACTGGGGCAGTTCAGTTCTGGGTAATTACGTTAGTACATCATCTTTATGCCGTGTCCTGAGCGGGAAGCATGTGTGTGACGTACGGCACATACAAGATGTAAAGGCTTTGGTATACTAGCTGGACTTTGGACTATCCTTGGCAGGAGATCCTTAATTTGAAGAATATTGCAACAGTGACGATGACAAAGCATACTGTTACGGTAAGATTTTACACAACTGTACTTTTACTAGGGCATTTGCTGCCTCTGGTGCTTTTTTCAAGGGTTTGGATACCAGTTCTATCCTTGAGTCTGCAACTTGGTCCTCTGTTCATACTTTCCCTAAACATTACAAGCTGGATGTTGTTTACAGGGTCATGGCAGGCTTTGCCAGGGCTATCCTGCATGAATTTGTGGAGGGTTCCTCTCTATCTTCCTCCTTCTAGGCATCCTCTTGTACTCTCCCTTGGGTGTAAAATACTGTAGCAGTGATATGGACGGAAATAGTGCAGTTGTGTAAAATCTTAAAATAACAGTTGATTCCTCCTCACTGTTGCAGTGTTCAGTCCCTCCCTCCTTCCTCCTCTGTCCTGACTCTTGCCCTGTGTTCTTCTTGCCCTCCTGGCCAAGGGGCCCTTTTCCTTTCTTCCTTTATTTTTCCTTCTGGATGCACATGTTCCTATTTGTCCCTGAAGGTATTCTGTTCTTCCCGGGGCTTTTTCATTTCTGAGTATCTGCGTCTGTATGTCAGTTTTATGGCCTATATTGTGCACAGGGAGCATAAGTGTGTCGTATGGTACTTATAAGAGCTGAAGGCTTTGTTATGCTGGCCAGACGTTGGACTGTCCTTGGCAGGAGATAACTTGGGTGAAGAATACAGCAGCAGTGAAGAGAGGAACATCTACTGATACAGTAAGATTTTATACAGCTGTACTTTTCCATCTATTGTACATGACATTTTGACTGTGTATTTCCAGCTTTTGTCTGACATGTACGTACTGTTTGGCAGACTGATCTTTAATACAGTTAGTAGTTTTCATCGCCACTTGAACACATATTACATTTTTCAAAACTTTCTGCTTTAATGAAAATCTTTAAACAGAAAAATAAATACAGTTTAAGAAGACTGCCATCCCCTATTAACTTAAAACAAACCAACAAAACTATGGACATTTTGAAAAAAAAGAAGTTTAATCCTTCAGATTGAAAAAGTTACCACAAGTTAACAGCTGCACCCACAGTCATTATCTAATCTAAACTTAAGGATACCAGTGCTAAAGTGCATGTTACAGCCTGGATTCCCCTCTTAAGATTGATTGCTGTCTGTTCTTTTCTTAGGTCCACTCCCCTCCCAGATGTGATCAACAGTTTGCATACTTTCAGAAAACATCGACTTTTAGCCCCATGAAAAATTGCACTGGCTACCCTCAAGTAAAACTAAATTGCATACTGTTCTATTAAGTACATTAAATGTTAAGGGTGTTCTGGAGGATATCTTTTATTCACTTCCCATAATTTCATACTTTTATTTTTACTCCTCTGCTTGCAATTTTACTGTTTTTGCATTTCCTTCAGCAGCAAATGTTCAGAACTCTCAAGACTGTTTGCACCTGCAAGCAGCTCAGCTTCATGCAATAGTTAACCGTAACAAAAAAATAATGGCTCTACAGGTGTATGAAGGCCTCTCTGTAACTTACACTCTGAAAACAATGTACAAAATTCCTCCTGGCCAACTGCTTTCCACTTCAGACTTCATTTACCACTCTGAGTAGCTGCTAGTGGGGAAAAAAAAATGACCAGCTAATATCTTAGCAGCTGGAAGAAACTTAGCATTTTCCATGCTTTTCATAATTGTCTTATTTTTCAAGCCTGTTTTTTTCCAAAAAAATAGTTAATGGGTTAAGTCAAAGACATTAGTATAAACATCCAACCTTATAAAAACAAAACAAATCATTTTATTTCTATATGTAATATAATCAGTGCACTTTTTGTACCCCACCCCAGCAGACCAAGCATTATAATAATAAAAACTTGTTTCTGTCTATCCTGTCTCATCTTGTTATACTGTAAAACCTACATTTTTACAGCTGAGAAAAACACTTGTTTAGTTTAATATTTTTAACACTACATAAGTCATTGAAAGAGTCTTCTCCCACACATTTAAAATATCTGGCTGCCTCTATACAAAACTGTTTTACAATATAGCATGCAGTTTATGTACCATGAAATGTTTTATACAGATACTAGTAACAAAAATGGTTTACTTAAAGTTGCTTCTCTCGCCCCTTTAATGTTCTCCCAAAAATTAATGACACAGTAGGATATGTGCTATTACAGTCCAACCATAAGTTTAGTAATGTCCACAAAATTTCAGTCTTACTTCAGTGTTGCTGGTGGTCTGCCTAATCAGCTCCATTTTCCAACACCAGACTGTGGTTCATGCACAAGGTTCTCCTAATTCTTCTAGTCATCTCCTGTTTAATTTTTTTCGTCTTAAGCATTTTTCTTTGGAACAATGGAAATGACTTCATTGTCAAAGTTTCTCTTTCGGATTTGTAAGAAGAATGAGAGAGTCCCCTTCCTCTTCCTGGCTTACTTTTGTGGATAAATTTTATTTCCTCCTTAGCCTGTTCTGCATCCAGAAATGTCTGATCCTGCAGGAAAGAAATATTTTGAAGATACAGCAGCTTGAATCTCACACCTGCCTCTCGAGATTCCCTGATTGCTTGGATACATTTTCTTCTCTTCTACCTGGTGTACAATAAATATTCATTTCCCAGAAGTGCTCTGCTTTCTGCAATTTCTAATTTTTTTCTTTCTGCCCTAGTTTAGTCAGGATCAACTTCTTCTGCTGGTATGATTGCTTTTTTACTAATGTGGGTCTTTGCTCCTTTCTTGTGGCTGGGACTGTAGCATAACAGGGTTGCCAGACGTCCCTATTTGAGCGGGACTGTCATGAGATCAGCAGCCCAATCCAGAGTCCCACACTGCTGGATAAAATCCCAGTGAAACAGCCTCCGGTTTACTTTTTTTGATTGGCCCGTATGCTGGTATAACGAGTCAATCAAAAAAATCACAAAACGGAGCTACTTCTGTTGAATGCGGAACTGCCTGATCCACATTGAATAGAAGTAGCTCCAATTTGTGATTTTGGTTGGCTCGCATACCGGCATAGAGGCCAATCAGAAATCGCCAAACACAGAGCTACTTGTGTTTAGTTCCGCATTAAAGATGTATATATTTTTTATTTTTATTTTTTGGTCTTCACTTAGCGTGAACGACCTTTTTTTTTTTTTAAGAAATCTGGCATTCCTGCATGCATACAACATGCCCTTCTAGTTAACAAATCCTGCTGTAGAACACCAGTCTAGTTGCTTCTTTGTGCCCCCCTGAAATTTGAGCCATTTCCTTCAGTTTTTCTGGTACAGCAGAAAATCTTTCGTTTTCTCTGTGTGTTCTGTCTTCTAGCTCTACTGTAATTTTTTGCTTCATGATCTGGAAGCCTTTTCTTCATTTCAGCCTCTGATTTTTTTTGCAGTTTTATTGGTTCATCTTAATAGCTAGTTAATGCTTTTATTTGAGTTGATATAGTCCTTCAGTGTTTTTACGTCTGAATTACTGGAAAACATCTTTTGTACCAAAGCTGATGCCTGAACTACTTTTTTGCAAAACAGCAGCAAGGTTCTCCCAGCCATTGTTTTCATTTCACCTTTTCTGGTTGATTTTCTTTCAGTATCTCCAGGTTACTTCTTTGCCGGCATCCAGCCATTGTACTTACTTACCCAGTAACTGGATTTTTCCCAAAGTAATTTCAGACTCCCTTTTCTTAATGTTGGTTTCTAGATTAGGAGAGCTGAAGTTAAGCTGTTGTATCAGTGTGCAGCCATCTTGGAAGTCCAGTTCTCAATGCTTTTTGAGATGAAAAAGTGAGAATGCCTTATTTTACCAACCCCCTTGCAACCTTCTCTCCCAGCTGGAGGGATGCATTGATACATCCAAATCTCAGAATTCCTAAGTTAACTACCTAGATGTTAGAACCCTAATTACCCACTTGGAGAGGTTCCTAACTGAAGTACTAGCAGTAATGCAGGCAGGTAGCTTCAGACCTGCTGGTCTGGATATGTGGGTAAGTGGAAAAGCTCTGTTCATGGTGGGAAAATTTGCAGATCAATCCAGAGCCAGTATCAGTGCAGCAAGTCCTTGGTTACCTTGCTTCATTGTATAATGCAGGGCTTGGCTTTATCCCCATTGAAATTCACCAGTCTGCCATTTCTGGATGCCTTCCCAGGATCTACCAATTGGTGCTTATTTGACACTTAAAAAAACTCAGTCACTTCTCCATGAGACATGAACTTTGTTGTTCAAAAATTCCCTTTGCTTCCATTTGCACTGTTCAACTACTGCTCCATGAAATTTTTTTGAAGGCTGAATTTCCGGATTCTGTTACAAGTGCCTCGTTGAGTATATGGGCTCTAGGCATGTATAGCAGTCAAGCTCTTAGCTGTATTTTACCAAAACATGGTGTCTGTAAGGAGTGAAGCCCTCCCTTTTTTTGTCACAAGTAGTTTTTCAAATTGCAGTGACCCAAGCCATTAATGTGGTATTTTTCTCAAGTAGAGGGGAGAGGGTGTTGCTTTTACTGAATGTGTAGTACCTGACCAGAGGATGTAGGCAAATAAAATCATAGAGCAGACTGTCTGCAAATGGCTGACTAACTGGTATTCATCTTTGCATAGTCTTGTAAGAGCTCATTCTACTATGGTATCAACCTTCTACAGGAATATTTTGGCCTGTTGTACAAGTGAAGTTGTTACTTGAGCTTCATGTGTTGCTTTGCTAGACACAACAGACTTGGCAACTAATTTAGAAGTAAGGCTGTGTTTGTCACTGCATTTATTTTAGGTGTGGTAGCTCCCCCTCTGTAGGTCTGTGGTCAGTGCTGTTATTGCTTGAGTGGTATTGTCAATAGTGCAGCTGTGTTTTAAAGTTAGCATTGCAGCAGATAATTAGGAGTACAAGGATAACTGCTGCAATATAGACTTCTGCATTCCTTACCCCCTTTTTCTCTCACCTACAGGAATGTGTCCAATCTAGAGGTTCCTTTATTTTCCTCTCTTTTCTGCTTTGGTGTGAGTGGGCAGCTGAAATCCACATCACTTACTATTGTGCCAATATTTAAGCACTTAAGAAAAAACAAACTTGTTGTGGACCTTGCTTGACCACTTGTTCACAAAAAATAACTAAAAATGGTGCAGGCTGTCTTTTTCTACCCTGTGTCATTCTTATAAATTTGGCATGAAGAAGGGACATAGTTGACCCAGGGGTGACCAAAGCAATGGAAGTAAAAGTTCTTTCCCAATTAATCTTGAATGGTACTGCAGCTGTGATAACCAGAATTTAAACAGCCTACTGTGGTGAGTTTAACACACCTGTACTTTTCTTTTACATAATGTAGATGACCAATCAATAAAGGTTTCCTTTCCATGTCAGGGCACCTATAGACTCTGCAGATGGGTCAGGGGAAGTGCTTGGGGCCCCCACACTTCGAGCCTCAAACTTTCATGGTTGATTTAAGCATAATCCCCTTCAGAGATCAGTTCTTCCCAGAACTGCTTTTCTTATTACAAGAGGCTAGGAAATCTAATAGTAAGTCTTAACTGGACCAATGGAAGAGATTCTCTTTGTAGTGTAGCACTAAATGGGCAGAACCTGCACCGTCATTTGCTTGGCTCTTTGCAGACTCACCATCTCCTTCACATTAGCATTCAAGGAGATCTTATACTTTAAGCTTCCCAAGAAGCACTTTCTTCCTCCTTAGGATTTGAACTTTGTTTTTGAAAGACATTCTCCCCCACCCTCCACCCAATCATATTTGATCAATGGCCTTGATTTGTTTCCTAGAACCTTTCTAGTGGCCATCACCTTTGCCAGGAGAATCATTGAGCTGAAAGTTATGTGCAAGGAACCCTGCGCAGTTTTTCCCAAGGATAGTGTGACCCTTGGCACTAGTCCTTCATGCCCATAGTGGTCCTAGAATTGATAATTTATACTGTACACCCACCCCTCCCCTTTTTTTTTTTTTTTTTTTTTTAAGTAAACCTCTGCACTAAAACAAAGTAGACAAATTCTTGGACTGATACATATACTCAAACAAGCAGCATCACTCAGAAGCAAATACCTTAGATAGATGTACCAGCTTTTTTGATGTTCATCTCACATTGCTGCAGTCCTTACATATGGGTAGTCCGCTGTCCTCGGTCGGCCCGAATGCCAAAGTATTAGGCTGACGTCGGTCATGGGCGCTCAGATCTGACATCAGAGCGTCAGGGTATTAAAGCGCATGACCGACGTCATATCCTCAGTCTTTTTTGCCGCATGGTCCGATGCAGAAGCAGCGTTTGCAAGTGCCGTTCGGCGTTCTGAAATTTTCGTATTCTGAGTTTCAGACCGAAACCAAGTTGGGCTAAGTACCCCGTTGGGGAATATTTTGTTTTTCTTGCCTCAGTTAATTCGGATGTCAGAAAAGTGAATAATTGTATTTCTTGTGGGAAACAGATACCGCATAGGGATTACCACTCTCTTTGTATTCCTTGTTTGGGACCTGAGCACGACGTAGTCGGGTGTCGCTTTGTGCTAGGTTTAATAAGCGCACCATTAAACGTAGGTTAGATTGCGCTAGGCTTGTCTTCGGTAAGCGGTGTAATTATAATATGCCGTCGGATCCTCCGACGCCCGCTACCGCGAAGAAGCGCAAAGAAAAATCTTTAAAGTCCAGGCAGGATGAGTCGTCCGTTCCGGACGCCGGTTCTTTAGAAACTACGGTGGAATCTGTGGATCCAGCCGAGGTTTCAGTTGAGTCTCAGGGGGAGGCTTTAATTTTGCAGGATGTGGCCTCTCAGGAGTCAGGTCAGGCTGAGGGGGCCTCTGAGGTTGCTGTTCTCCCTTCCTTGCCTAAGGTGGTTAGGCCTTCTCCTTCTGTCTCTAAGGCTCCTTCCAAAGGCAGGCCTGGTTTGCCTTCCACGGGTGTCAGTCCTAGTTCTGCAGGTTCTGTGCCTAAAAAACACATGCTTAAAATGGCAGAAGATTTAATTTCTTTAATCAGAGGTTCTATGTCCCCTCCTGATAAGAGGCCTAGGGTGGAGCCAGAGGTGGAAAGTTTGGAGCAGGCTTCAGATTATTCAGAGTCTTCGGCTGAAGACATTCAGGATTTTCCTCCTTATTCTGATTCAGGCAGAGGATTCCACTCCTTCTGCTTCTCCTCCAGAGGATTTTTCTTTTTCAGAAACCCTGCATTCTATGAGGGAGCATTTTAAATGGGAAGGTCAGGATTTCTCAGATTCCCGAAAGAGGCTTAGGGAATTTTTGTTTTTACCACAACATAGGCCCTTGGCTATACCTCCTGTTTTGGATGTTGTTCAGGACGTTTTCTCGAGGCTTCCCTTAATCCAGACTCTCTGCCTCCTGCCAGTTAAGCCAGACAGGTATTACAGGGTACCTGAGGCTCATAAATATCTGTATAAGAGTCCAAGGGCTGACCCAGAAACTATTAGCCAGGGACCTAAGGGTGTCAGGGCTTCTGTTGTAAAGAATCCAGTTCCTATGGATAAAGATGCTAGAGCTTTGGATAGATGGGGTAAGAAAGTGTATACCTCTTCCACTTTAGCAATGAGGGCTTTGAATTGCC
Source organism: Protopterus annectens (assembly GCF_019279795.1). Classification (NCBI taxonomy): domain Eukaryota; kingdom Metazoa; phylum Chordata; order Ceratodontiformes; family Protopteridae; genus Protopterus; species Protopterus annectens. Next base: position 26,924,252 of record NC_056748.1, on the reverse strand, counting down.
AGTTTCATATGTTGAAGTATCAGAATTTTCTCCTTACTCAACTAAAATCTAAAGTGGATGCTTTGGCAGAGGGCATAGAGTGTAAAGAATTACAGGATTTGGTACATGCCTCTGAACAGGTGGGTAAGCATTCTTTGCAGTGTGGTTTCGATGCTTTACAGGCTTCTTCCAGGGTGGCTGCCACTGGTTCAGTTATTCGCAGGCACGCCTGGCTTAAGGATCAGAATTTGTCAGACCATGTTAAAACTAGAATTTTGGATGCTCCTTTACAGTCTGAAGTTTTGTTTGGTTCTCCTGTGGAGTCTGTCTTGAAGAAAATGGAAGACAAGGCTAAGTCTATGCAGACTGTTAAAGATTTTTTGCAGGTGCAGCCTCCTAAGTTTAGCAGGAATTGGCCTACTAAGGGATGGGCTTATCCTTCTTCTGATTCACAGTCTAGGGGGTAGATCTAGACGTGGTAGGGGCAGAGCTCAGAGTACTTTCAGGCCTAGAACATGGAGCTCACCTGCACAATCTACAGGTGAGGGCAGGGGGCCAGTCCTTTTGTAAACAGGCCCAATGACCTGCATTTTCAGCTGCCAGATTCTTCCTGCCTGGCAGCTCCTTTGGGAGGAAAGTTGGCACTCTTCAAGCAAAACTGGCTTTTAGTCACCCAGGACAAATGGGTGTTGGACATTATAGACCGAGGCTACAAGTTTTATTTCCATACATTGCCTCCTTTCAAAGGCATGCCAGACGTTCCTCCTCAGCAAAGGGTAGAGGCTCACAAGCAGATTTCTTTACTTCTTCAAATGGGGGCTATACAGCAGGTCCCTCTGTCAGAAGTGGGCCTAGGATTTTATTCTTGCCTGTTTCTAGTACCAAAGAAAGGAAACACTTGGAGGCCAATTTTGGATTTATCTATCCTCAACACATACCTGGACATTCCAAAATTCAAAATGTTGACGTTGCAACAACTTCTATCTCTGTTGGGCAAAGATCACTGGATGGTAACTCTGGATCTCAAAGAGGCTTATCTTCATGTTCCTATCAGGCCCAGTTGCAGGAGGTACCTGCGTTTTCGGGCTGGGACTTTACATTATCAGTTCTCTGCATTGCCCTTTGGCTTATCTACTGCGCCCAGGGTATTCACAAAGGTTCTGGCTCCAGTGATAGCCTTCTTACGGTTAAGAGGAATACAAATTTATCCCTATTTGGACGATTGCCTGATTCTTGCTCAAGACAAGTACGAACTTCTTCATCATCTACAGTATGTGATGGCAGTGTTAAGGTGCCTAGGGTATTCTGTGAACGAAACAAAGTCCAGTCTAGTACCCTCTCAGGAAATGTGCTTTCTGGGTGTGAGACTGAATACAGCTTCCCAGATGGCTTTTTTGACCCCGGACAAGCAAAAGAACCTTTCTCTTTACTTCCATCAATTGTCTCTACGGTCCAGGCTGACTGCAAGGACAGTCCTTCAAGCCTTGGGGTTCATGGCATCTTGTATTCTGGTGCTTCCCAATGCCAAACTGCATATGAGGAAGCTACAATGGTATCTCAAGAATGTATGGACACAACACTGCCAAGATCTGGACACTGTCATTCAAATAATACCTTGCATTCAAAAGGAATTTTTGTGGTGGGCTCAGGAATGTCACCTAAACAAGGGACTCTCTGTGACCCGACCAGAGGCGAGTCAGATTTTAACGACAGATGCCTCAGACAAGGCTTGGGGAGCACACCTCAATGGAAAATGGGTTCAAGACACGTGGCCTGCCGGACTTCAACATTTACATATCAACTTGAAGGAGATGTTAGCAGTCCAATTTGCATTGATGGCTTTCAAGGATTTACTTCACCCAGGGCAAGTGTTGATTCAAACAGACAACACAACTGTCATGTGGTACATCAACAAGCAAGGGGGAACCCATTCGTACCCTCTTTGCAGGCAAGCAATGATTTTGTGGGAGACTGCTCTCAGTTTACACCTCAATCTTCAGGCAAGGTTTCTACCAGGAGCACAGAACTCCTTAGCAGATGTTTTGAGCAGACAGATAGTGGATCCCCACGAGTGGAAATTGGATCCTCATGTGTTTCGAAAATTGACAGTGATATGGGGAACTCCAGACATAGATCTGTTCGCTTCTCCACTAAATTTCCAGTTGCCAAAGTTTTGCACAAAAATGTTTCATCCCACAGCTTGGAAAGTGGATGCTCTATCATTCAGTTGGAGCAATCTTCACGTCTATGCCTTTCCGCCTCTGCCTCTCCTCCCAAGGTACTCTTGAAGGTCAGACAAGACAAGCCCTCCATGATTCTAATAGCTCCAGATTGGCCTCGACAGCACTGGTACCCTCTGCTGAGGAGTTTAGTACGGGAGCCTCCATGGCCTTTGCCTTCGATTCCGCACCTTTTGTCACAGGTGGGCAATCATTTCCTCAATGTCAGGATTCAGTCCCTGCATCTAACAGCCTGGCATATTCTGTTCTAGAACCTGGAGGGTCGCAGCTTCCACAACAAGTTTTGAATGTTATTTTGGAGGCCAGAAGGCCTAGTACAAGGAAAGTTTATGCTGATAAATGGAGGAGATTTTTAATTTGGAGCAAAACAAAGGGTTTTGATGTTTCCAGGCCTGATTTAAGTGTTTCTCTTCAATATCTTACAGAATTATTAGACAAGGGTTTGTCTTTCTCCTCTATAAAAGTTCATGCTGCAGCCATTTCTGCTCACTATGACTGTGACCCTCCATTATTCTCTCATCCTTTGTTTAAGCAATTTCTTAGAGGGGCAAAGAACATAAGACCCCCACGTAGAGCTCCTACTCCTGCCTGGGATCTCAATTTTGTGTTGGAGAAACTTACTTTATCTCCTTTTGAACCTGCAGCTACTGCTGAGTTAAAGTTTTTGTCTTGGAAGACTGCTTTTTTGTTGGCCATTACGTCTGCTAGAAGGGTTTCTGAATTACAGGCTCTTATGGCAGTTGAACCCTTCCTAATTTTTCATAAGGATAGGGTATCTCTGCGTACTAATCCTACTTTTATGCCTAAAGTGGTTTCAAATGTGGCCTTGAACCAATCAATTCATTTGCGTACTTTTTATGCAGATCCCCAAAATAAAGGGGGGAAAATTTTGCACACTTGGGATATTCACAGGCAGTTGCGTTATTATTTGAGCAGGACTAAAGGGTTCAGACAGTCTCAGCAGTTGTTTGTTTCTTTTGCTTTGGGTTCTCAGGGGAAACCTGTTTCAAAACAAACTATTTCTAAGTGGATTGGCTTTGTATTGCTTTTTGTTATTCTCACCATGGTAAGGAGATTCCGGCTGGAATCAGACCTCACTCCACTAGGGCTACTGCCACTTCTACAGCTTTTTAAGGAGTAGCTACTAAAGATATTTTGGAAGCAGCTACTTGGAGTTCAGTGCATACTTTTTCTAAACATTACCACCTTCCTCTTTATTCCAAATCTAGGGCTGGATTTGCCACTGCAATCTTACAGGGCATTTTGGCAGCTCCCAATGCTTTATGATTTTGCCAGCCTCCCTTTACCTCTGCTTTGGGATTCTACCCATATGTAAGGACTGCAGCAATGTGAGATGAAGAACATAGTACAGTTTTGTACCTACCATAAATGTAGATGTTCAAGATCCACATTGCTGCAGTCCAATTTACCCTCCCTCCTTCCCCTCTGTAGTTTGGAATGGTTGTATGGTTTGGGTGGTAGCTGTTATTTGTACATGCCTTTTGGGAAGTATTCTATTTTTGGCTGTGGCCTTTCTTTTTAGGGCCTTCTGACATCTGGGGCAAGAAAAGACTGAGGATATGACGTCGGTCATGCGCTTTAATACCCTGACGCTCTGATGTCAGATCTGAGCGCCCATGACCGACGTCAGCCTAATACTTTGGTATTCGGGCCGACCGAGGACAGCGGACTACCCATATGTAAGGACTGCAGCAATGTGGATCTTCGAACATCTACATTTATGGTAGGTACAAAACTGTACTTTTTTGTGCCAGCAAAACAAGCCAGACCTAAGTGATTGGCTAACTTGGCTGGCTTTTGGTCTTAGCCTCTCTCTTGTCTATTAAACCTTAGGGGAAAAAAGTTAAAGAAAAAGCTCAGATAAGGGTATTTGTTAGAGAGCAGCCTGCATCACTTTCATGTCTGTGAACACTACAAACTGGATTTGCAGTCTGGAAGCAGTGTAGGTTTTGTTACTGTATTTCTCTTAAGATGCTGCTGTAAATGTGTTCCTGGTCTGGAGTCCGTTTTCTCTTTGGCAACTAACTGCTTTTTCCACACATGGAATTACGCTCTACTAGTGATTCTTGTAAACATTGTACAGTTGTGTTAAGGCAGTCAGTCTTGACATTGTAGTCTCAGATAACAGTATCACTGCTGTTTTAGGAACTTTTACCCACCTTATCCCCGTGATTGTCTCCCATCTCATCTGGTGTCTGGGTAGAGTAGTAATATCCCCTTGCTAGGGTGGTGATCTTTGGATAGGCTTCTTGACCATAAAAATTGGGTTGTTCTGTAGTACAAGGTTTAATTTCCTAAAACACTTGGGTTGTTATCCTGGCTTCATTAGCAGCAGCTCTTCCTTTTCTTTGCCGCACAGTGATGGGAAGGGCATTCGGGGCACATGGACTGCTTTCCTGTCTACAGCCGAATGCCATACTGGTGTGTTCATTACAAGGAAGGAAGGTTTTCACTCTGTGTATATGTTCAGCTACTTGGGAAGTCAGGGAGGAAATAATGGCATCCACCTGTAGCCAGTTCCCATTTGTAAGGAATTGTTCTGTAGTAATTCTGTTCTTCATATGTACATTTATTGTGAGTGGTGAGTATCTTCACACACATTTACAGTCATGCATATTCAAACTAGGCATTTTGTTTACATTTTCTGTTGTACAATTTCTTGAATATCACATAATCCTAATAATGGAAAAGTCTCATTCACTTGATTACTGAAATGAATGGTCAGGTATTGTGATATTCTGTTATAAGTGCCAATATGTGTATTGATGTGTTTGCCTCACCTACTGTGTGTCCCTGTGCACTTATTTGTATGTGTGTTTTGGGAGGAGGGGATGATTAGTAAAATTCTTAAACTTTATAAGGAAGCCATTAAGAGCTGCAGTGTGTACTATACCATTGCCTTTTCTGTGTGTGGTGATGCAAAATATGTCAGATTGGAAAGCAGGCTGAATAAATCAGCAGTGAAGCTGTAGATAGCACATCATCTTATTTGACTTGGTTCAGAAGTTACTTATGACCAGTACAACTTTTCATTGTAGTGTGTGTAGTTGAGTGTTCATATTTTAAAAGTTTTTCTCTTTTTTTTTTTTTGCAGATCCTTGAACCTAAGCTGTTTCGTTATGCCCAAAAGCTAGAGGTGCATAGAACTGATGGGGTGTTGAGTCAGCCATCTCCTCTTCCACACCTGTATTCATTGTCTTACTACCAACTGTCTGAAGAGCTAGCAAGAATATATCCTGAACTAACTCTTCCAATATTCTCAGGTACTGTGTTGCGTGCTTAGTTTGCCCTTATTTAGCGCTTCATAGGATGTTACTAGACTATTGACCCGAGGGTCTTCACAAGCCTAGCCATAAAATCCCAATATAAAACTAGGTGAGAGATATCATCTATGACCAAGATTTTTGTAGCAAGGATTATCCATGTCTAGGAGAGAAGCAGGGGCAATCCCCAGCAGAAACTTATGGTTTCCCATCCAGTTTGCTGTTAAGTAGGATTATGGTGGTGCTCTGCTTCACATGGATTGGAAGCCAGATACAGAGGAGTGGCAGTGTATGAGAGATGTATCTGTCTATCCAGCAGGTTATGTTTATGTTGCAGGCTAGGTTGAGGTCCCTGGAACGGGTCACTCTAGTCCCATTTGACTTACGGATGTGCAGCATTTTCATTAGACGTGGGTCAGATACAGTCTTGTAAGCCACAAGTCACCTCCAAGTAGTCTATATGCTGCTGAGAACAGTGACAACGACTTCAGTCCGTCCAGATAAGGCATGTGCCAGAGACCCTAAATTCTCTTAGAAATCTCTGAGGTCTCTCAACTGCTGCAGGTGTCTAGTATGGTACATACCAAAGGGAACATTATGTTCAATAATAGGTCTGATGAGGGATAAGCACAGGGGAGTGATAACCTCTTTTGCTCTTGACCAACCACAATAATACAAAAAGGCACTGTAGAGGTGTACAGGATACAAACTGAAGAACAGCCCAGGAATCAAAGGAATATTTTAATAAATAATTTCGGAATACATAACCACATGATAAAATTAAAACGCTTAACAGAATCAGAGTTTTTCGTACTCTGCTAGGGCTTCATCAGATAAGAAGTTCATTTACTCCTACCTTTTTATATTATTTTTATAACAATTCATGCTCATTAATTAAACAATAAATCAATTGACCTATTTTAAAATAATTTAAAATAAGTTTTTATTTTAAAATTAGGTAATTTATTGTTTAATTTTAAATTATTTTAAAATTAGGTAATTGATTTATTTAATTTTAAATGGTTTTAAAAGTAGGTAATTTGTTTAATGAGCATCAATTGTTATAAAAATAATATAAAAGGATAGGGGTTAATAAACTTCTGATGAAGTTCTAGGAGAGGACGAAAAACGCAGTGATTCTGTTAAATGTTTATTTTTTATGGTGTGATTAGGTTTATATATTCTGAAATTATTCATTAAAACATTACTTTGGTTTCTGGGCTGCTCTTCAACTTGTATCTTTTACAACTTCTACAGTGCCTTTTTGTATTATTGTGTTGACTGTAATGAACTGAGGCTGGATGTATTGGCATTGATTGTCTTTTATGGTGTTTGTTTGCTGTTTTGCTCTTGAGGCGATGCCTTTGCTAATCAGGTGAGTGACGGAGAATGCCTTCCTCACCACAGTAGACATGTGATTGAAGTTGGTCACAGTCAACTTGTGTTTTCATGTCTCTCACTACAGAATTGGTAGTTAGGGTATTATTGTTTATTTTATAATCAGCAGTGACATTGTTTTTACTGAAGAGAATGTTGCACTTTTTAGCATTTAGTTTAAGACCATGGCTTTGGCACCAATCATTGGTCTGTGTAAGCCCCTCTTGAAGAATACTGGCATCACTAGAGGATTCAGTAATAGCACCTAATTTGCAGTCATCTGCAACCTTGGTTAGCCACAGGCCCTCCATTTTGGCAGGGACTTCAGAGAAGTATATGCCAAACAAAGAGGGGGCCCAGCAGTGATCCTTGAGGAACACAACTGGTGACAGGTCTGTAGGTAGAGGTGAAGTCCCCACTTTGACTGAGTGTTATCAATCTGTGAGCCAGTTTTCAACCCACCTGACAACATAGGAGTTGATATTCAACTAGGTTAGTTTATCAGTGATGCTCGAATGTGGAGTTGTGTCAAAGGTGTTGGCCAAATCAAGATAGGCTGTGTGCACAGCTTTGCCTATGTCTGTGGCTCTGGTCCCATTCTCAGAGAAGTCCATCAGGTTTAGCAGGCACAGTCTATCCTTGACCAAATAGAACAGGGATGGATCTAGGGTTTGGAAGTCAACTATATCCTTATTTATGAGCTCCATGATGATTCATAGGATCACACTAGGCTATCTGCCCTAGGGCATTTACAAGCCTAGCCAGAGTGTGTTTGGCTTTCGCCACCCCTTGGAATGAGTTTACTGTGCCTTTTTTAAGGTTGTGTTTATTGTGCCTCTGTCTAGTAGTGACACAGAAGTGATCCCCGGGGTAAACCTATGATCTCCCATCCACTCGTCAAGATTTTTCTTGAAGAGAGTCAGTGAGGGGCTCTGCCTAACGTGGACTGGGATTCTATTCCAGAGTGAAGGGAGCCTCTGGGTTATGAATCTGTGTCTCCAGCATGTCCTATTTATTTCTGTACTGAAATTCAAGTCACTCTATCGCGTAGCTCTAAGCGTTTTGGATTTTCTGAGGTGGAGCATGTCCATTAATTCAGGGTTGGACATGGCTTTGTACGTCAGGCATAGATCGCCTCTGAGTAGGCGGTATGCAACTGAGTAGAGCTGGAGTTTCTTTAGCCGAGGAGCATATGGCATCTGTTTGAGTCCCTTGATCCTCTTAGTGAGATACTTTTGGGGTCTTTCTAGTTGCTGCAGGTGACTTCCTAACCACTTTGGCAATGTGGTTGTCAAAGGAGAGGTTACTATCAACTTGGGTCCCCAGGTCCCTAATTACTTCTTCTGTACTTAATAGATTACCTCCTATGTGGTAATTTGTGGGCACTTTGTTTTTGCCAAAGGGTATAACTATACACTTTTTGGCATTTAGTTTAAGGCCATGGCTCTGGCACCAGTTATCCGTCTCTAAGAGACCCTTTTGGAGGATGCTTGTGTCAGCTGGAGAGTCAATTATGGCGCCCAGTTTGCAGTCATCTGCGAACTTGGTCAGCCACAGTCCTCCTGTGTTAGCCTGTACCTCAGAAAAATATATTCCGAATAAGAGAGGTCCCAGGACTGAGCCCTGTGGGGGATGCCACTTGTAACTGGTTTAGAGTCTGACATGGCTCCAGAAATTCTGACCATGTGGGTTCTGTCCTTGAGCCAGTTTGCAACCCATCTTATGACGTAGGGGTTTATATTTAGGCTGGAGAGTTTGTCTACGATGCCCGAGTGGGGTATTGTGTCAAAGGCTTTTGCGAGGTCTAGGTAGGCTGTGTGGACCACCTTACCCTCATCAATGGCCTTGTTAACTGTTTCAAAGAAATCTACCAGGTTCAGGAGGCAGGATCTACCCTTGACAAAGCCGAATTGGGTAGGGATCCAGTGTCTGTAGGTCCCCAATGTCTTTGTTTATGAGCTCCATAATGATCCTCTCCATAGCTTTGCAGACCAGGCTAGTCAGGCTTATGGGGCGGTAGTTTCCAGGGTCCGTGGAGGCACCTCCTTTGTGGAGTGGGACTACTGTTGCTGTACGCCATTCTTTGGGTACATATCCTGTAGTAAGGCTAAGAATGAATAGCAGCTTTATGTGAGGGTATAGCTCTTCTTGGAGTTCATGTAGCACGCAGCCCGGGACACCGTCCGGTCCCATTGATGCTGTGTTTTTTGCTTTGGAGAGGGCGGCTCACCTGGGCATCTGAGATGTCAGGGCGGCAACACTCTGCTGGGATAGATATTTGTCCTTGGGGGGGGGGGGGAGTTTGCACTGAACCTGTCTGCCAGGATGCTGGCAATGTCTGAGGGTTCAGTGTGTTTTTTTGTTGTTATGGACTAACTCTGAGCATATCTGAGAGTTGCCACCCAGGTTTCTAACATAACTAAAGAAAGCCTTATGATTATCTTTTGTTGCTTGTGCAGTTTTTTACTCGAAAGTGGCCTTGGATGTTTTTATGAGTGATCGTAGTTTTTTGCTAGTACTGATCAGAGATGCCTTCCCTTTTAGGGATTTTGCTCTATCATGTAGTAGCTTCCTTCTTCTGTTGTATAGCTTATTTATGGCTGGGGTCCACCAGACAGGACAGGACGCCTGCCTTTGGGGGAATGGGTCTTGGTTTTATTTGGGATTGCATGATCCATGCATTCCTGAAGGTGTCCATAGAATGCGTTTATAAAGGATTCAGCAGATAGGGCCGTGGTTTCCACTGGCCTGGGGGCCTTGAAGGATTCCACTTTGGTTTTAAGAAGTGTGAAGTTAGCTTTTGAGAAGTTCTTCACTGTGGTCTTTTGTGCTGGGGGTGGGGGCGGGATGTGGATTTCTACGGAGATTAATTTATGGTCCGATCTTACCAATAAGGGGTATACTTCTGGTATGGAAAATTGTGTTCCCATGTTGGTGATGATCAGATCTAGTATGTTTTCCCCTCTTGTGGGAGTGGTGACCAATTGTTCCATAACATTTGAGTTTATAAATTCTAGGAACCTCTGGGCTAGGGTGTTGGGGCTTGAGTAATGCTCCCAGCCTATGTTTGGATAGTTGAAGTCCCCCAATATGATGGTGTTTGGAGAGACCTTCATATTCTCCAGTGTCTTCTGGAAGGCCGAGTGGGGTTCCTGAGTTTGAGAGGGTGGTCTGTAGCATGCTACAAACTGAAAGGCAGTTTTGCCCACTGTTAGTTGCACATGGATGGTCTCCGATGCTTCATGCAATGCCACTAACCTGGATGTGTGGGTGTCCTTGATGAATATGGATATTCCCCCTCCTTTTGTGGTTCGGTCTGAGTTTTGTGGCCGAAAAGCATGATATATGAGGTATAACCTGGTAGTGCTGGGGTGCTCTCGGGAGCCTTGAACCAGGTTTCTGTCACTGCACAGACATCGATGTTCTCCATATTGAGGAGGGCTTCGAGAGCGTGCATCTTGAGGTTTAGACTTCTGGCGTTGAGCAGCATTACCCTTGGTTTCTTTCTACTTGTGTTGTCTAAGGAGGAGGGTTTGTCTTTTGAGCCTTGCCTAAAAAAGGCACTATGGGGGTGGCAAGAGCCTTTGCCTATATCCGAAAGCCCAGGGGTGACAGGTGCAAGCCGTCCCTTGCAAAGCAACGTGGCTTGTCGAGCATGACATCCCAGGCAGACATTCGTTTCATTGTCTTACAGATGACGCTGGTTAAACTTGTGGGTCTATAGTTACCCGGGTCTATCGCCTAGCCACCCTTGTAGAGGGGGATATAATGGTCATTGTTTTCCATTCAGTGGGGACAAAGCCTTTACTCAGGCTGTGGTTGAATAGGGTGCCTAGTGAAGTAGATAACTCTTGTTTAGGAACATTAAGAATGCAGGCAGGAATGCCATCTGGTCCCATGGAGGCTGTGTTCTTAATCTTGGAGAGAGCATTGATGACTTGCTCTTTAGAGATGCAGGGAGTAGGTGATGTTGAAAACATGGTTTGTGGTATGCTTGGGGGATGGGGGGTGACATTTTTGCCAAACCTGTCTGCTAGCCAAAGTGGAAAGGTATGATGATGAAATGGGGAGGACCTAAAAAATCAAGGAGAGACTGGGATTTTGGATGCAGACCTTTGAGGAGAATAACAATAATCATACAGAGTATTCTATCCATAAAGTAGTAAAAAGTATTCTAAGAACTAAGCCAACACAGCAATGGAGAAAGGAGATTCTGCCGTTATGGATGACTGCAATTAGGGATACAGACAGTAGGCAAGAGGAGGCTGGAATTTGTTAGAGAAACCTGGCAAAGGAGCCAAGGTATTGGGAACAAATAACTAGAGGGAGAAAGATGATAGAATGGGAAGATGCCAAGAATTTATTTGAACTTTAGGTTAGAGATTGCCTTCCCAATCAGGGATTATCACAGTATAGGCAAAGAGAAAGAAAAGGGGGGTCCTAAACTAAAGACCAGCACTGGAAGAGTTTGTAGTAGAATCTAGAACAGAAGTTGCCATTAAAAAGGAATAATTAGTAGAACATGTAAATATTGCATGATAACTATAAGAATCAGTCAGAGGAGGGTAGAAAGGATTGGGAAGAGAGATTGGATAAGCAGTTCACAAAGAATGAATTTTTCTTCAGGCAGACAGCAAATATTGGGAGGTGTGACGGAAGAAAGAGGTAATTGGGAACGTATTTTCTGGGAGTGCGGTCATTTGGGGATTTTAAGGATTTCCTGCGGGATGCAGTGTCAGATGTGAGGGAGATGATTTTTCTGAGCTATGCTACAGAATCGGAATTACCTAGACATGGTAAGGCCTTACTGTGTGTAATAATGGTGACTGCCAAAAAAGCATTTACTACAAAATGGAAATCGAAATCTAAACCTAGTATACTAAAAGTAGTAAATATAGCAATAGAGATAAAACAACTGGAACTAAGATCTTTAGAAAAGGGTAGAAGGACACTACATTGGAAAAATGGGAACTGTGGGGACAATACATACAAGGGAGGAGTGAGGTTTAAAAGGCAGCAGGACTTAAATGAGCTGTGTAATGTTTGAAAGAAAAAGATTGGGTAGATTATAAGTGATGTATAATGTTTGCAACTTGTGTGTCGGCATGGCTTGTGATGTAAAATGCTTGCAACTAGGATTGTGTCAGAGTGGTTTGTTTTCATTTATATAAATGTATGATTCCTGTGTAGTAAGTGATGGTTTAATAAAGATGACTTTTCTTACTTAAAAAGACAGGAATTGAATAATGTATGTAATGTTGCTTAGGCTATATTATTATATATAGCAGTATATGTGAAGTGTATAATGTTTATTTTAATATAGTTTGATTACTTTTATATGAATGTAAATGTGCCTGTGTCACAACTGATAATTCAATAAGTGTTTGAAAAAAAAAACTGTCTGCTAGCAGGTGCGTTAGTGTGTGCGATACCATCCACAATTAGTTCAGCACACGTCCAAGTCCTACCTTTTAGGTTGTGGACGTAGCTGAAGAAGGCCTTATTATCCTTGGCTGTGATTGCTAAATTTTTCTCATAGTTGCTCTTTGAGAATTTTACAAGTTGTCTTGTTTGCTTGTTTAGGCCGAGGAGGGTACTCTTCCAATGCTGGGTTCTCACTTTTGTATTTTTAGATAACAGCTTCTTTCGCTTATTGTATAATCTTATTGCTAGACGTCCACCAGGATGGTTTGTTTTTCTTGAGGATCTTGCTTTAATCCTGTCGGGCACGGATGTGTCTATACATTTGTGTAGGTGTTTATACAGGGCATCAGTGTATACCTTAGTATAGCCATTAATTCCATCTGTGGAAACTGGAGATTGAAAGTCTATTATACCATCCCTTAGGAGGGAATAGTTAGCTTTGGTGAAGTTTTTTAGCCTGACTTCTCCATTTGGTCATTCTAGTGCTGCTTCAAAAATGACTAACTTATGGTCAGATTTAGCCAGTCCGGGCCCTACACTTGAGGTGTTGCATCTGTCACTATTGGAGCCAGGTCTAGAATGTTAGAGCCCCTTGTGGAGTGGTGCACTGTTTGTTCCAGGGCATTTGAGTTTACAATATCCAGGAACTTTTGTGCGAGTGAATTTGAGCTTGTATAAGATTCCCAGTTAATGGATGTGTAGTTGAAATCATCCATGATTGTCCCAAGTAGGCCTGAATAAGCTGTGTGGGCTTCTTGGTTCATGGAGGGGGACCTGTAACTGACAATGACATGAAGGGGGGGTCTTACCCACGGTGATTTGCACTTGGAGTAACTCCATAGAGTTATCTTGTCTAGCAAGTCTAGAGGAGTAATTATCTTTAATGAAGATAGATACTCCACTTCGTTTGTTTCTCACACCTTCAATTTGTGGTCTGACAGTGTGGAAAGCTTTGTAACCTTGAAAGGCAAGGATACTTTCTGCGATCTTGAACCAGGTTTCTGTGACTGCACAGATGTCAAAATCTTCCAGGGAGAGGAGTGCCTCTGACACCCTGTTTAGTGTTGCTATTCTGGGCATGAGAGAGCAGTGATTCCAGCTTCTTAGTGTAGGGGCATCTCTCACAAATTGTACTTGAGTGATTTAGAAGTAAAGGGTTGTCAGTGTACATGAGGCAGTTGCTTCACTGCATCAACAAACCTATGTCAAATAGGCTAGCAGGAGAAACCGAGGGAAACTGACGATCCATAATGCAGGGTTTGAAACTGGTATCTTGGTATCTCCACAGTAAGGAGAAAAAGATGGGAAGGTCTGGTAGGGGACTATTTTAGGGAGACTAACCTATGGGGTGTACAGTAGGAAGTCTATAAAAATGGGGATCTGTAGGGTCTGTTGTTAATAGGCAAGAGGTAAAATCATTGCTGGGTGGCTCACTGAACAGCTGAAAGCTGTTTTAAGAACTGCTATGCTAGATAGCAGCCCCTCCTAAGGGAAAGTACATCTGCTGGCACTTTTGCATCTATAATCGTCAAGAGTTGCCCCCTTTGCATGGTGGTGTGCTGTGAGCAAACAAGAGCAAAGCAACTAATACAAAGAAACCGATGAAAATGATCAAACTGAGCCCTGAACTAGGGAAATAGCTCAAACTTGAGCCCTGAACCGGTAACCTTCAATGAGATAGTCCTACTGTACACTTCTGCCATGAGGGTATGTTTTTTTTTTTTTTTCAAAAAATTATGTCCTGATTTTTAGTGCTCAGTCCTCAAGCAAAACTGGATTTAGCCGGTCTGAATCCTGTCTATACTATGGCCAACAGAAGTGCAACGGAGAAACAGAATTAAAGCAGAATGCAATAAACTGTAAGTTAACAAAAACTCAAGCAACTAGCACTGTCAAGCAACCGGCAAAAAATACTGAAGAAATACAGTACAACTTTCATGTGTTGCAGTTTGTTTCCTCCCAGTAGAAACATACCTTGCGTTTTTAGAATTTTGAGTTTTAAAAAGGAAGATAGAAATAAATTCCTTCTCTTCTAAACCTGAGAATAAGTCAAGCCAAACAAGTAGTATAGGGTACAGTATTAGTCAGGCCTATTTTTAATACTAATTCTCAAGCAACCAGAAACTACAGATGTGAAGTTGTTCTATCTCGCCTTCATTCTCACTGATGAGTTTGGAGCCGAGCCTCTCCTCTGATTCACCAAATGCTAAAGCTCGAGGTCTTCCAACAGCTCGTGGCCTACTTCCCTATCCCATGCTGCAGTAGTGCTTCCCTCAGATCTAGCTTGCCGTTGCAATGGATCGGGTGTTTGTCAAACAGCTCTGGCCAGTATTGTCAAACTTTTGATATTTGTCTAAACAAAAAATTTCATTCCTGTTTGTTGTTAGTTGTTAGATTACAGCTAGCTACTTGAGACACTTGCCTCTTTTGTTAGTGTGTTTTCTCCTTTTCTTGAGGCCATTAATTTTTATGCCTTTTTTTTCTATAAGTGAACTAGAATAGTTAGATAGATTACATTACTTACTTCCTAGCCTTTATATGTAGCCCGTTTTTTTATTAGGGCAGTAATAATATATCTTTGCTATTATTGCTATTACCTGCAAATACTTTTGTGCTGCGGTAGCGTTGTCGCCTCACAGTAAGACGTTGTCCTGTTCGATTCTCAGAGCGAGCGTCTTCTGTGTGGAGACATGCGTGAATGGGCATACCTTCGTTGAAGGTTGTGCACCAGGGCCGGCAACTCGGCACATAAAAATCTACTGCCAATCATTAGCGGACCGGAGTTCCGCTGTGGCGACCCCTAACCGGGAAAATCCGAAAGACACAACAACCTGCAAATATGTTTTATTCAACCCTGCGGTTTTTATTAGGGTTGTATAATAGTTGTTGAACAGTTTGGTGTGTTTCATAGTTGTTATAGGTAGTTTTAGAGACCCTCCTTTATTAGGGTTATTTGTTATATAGATATTATCTGTGTGTTTTTTTTATATATATATATATAGATATATATATATATATAGATATAGATATATATATATATAGATATATATATATATATAGATATATATAGATATATATATATATATAGATATATATATACATACACATATTTTGTTATATATATAGAACTAGAGTTTGTTCTGCCTTGGGGAATTTTCATTTGACAGAATTATGTCTGAAAAGTCTTGTTTTAAAAAATGTCCGAAATGGGGACAGATAATGTCAATTACAGATGGCCATACAAATTGTTGTTTATTGTTTAGGTGAGCTTCACCTACAGGAAAATTGTGCCATCTGTCACTCTTTTAGCTCTCGTGTTCTTCATGAACGCAAGAGTAAACTGATAGCAAGAGCTCTCTTGAAATCTTCTTTTCAATAAGCCTTAGACAAGGACAAGCCTACTAAATCTCCAGAAACTGTCTACAAACTTTTTGTCGGAGTCCGAGCCAAGAAAGGGCTCATCGACTTCAAAAGCAACTAAATCTGGCAAGACTGCCACCTCGGCTCCTAAGCTTATGGAGCCGGAGGTAATTGTGGTCAGTGGGAGCTGATCCCCAGCCTTGGAGCCGGTATCTCCCACTTTAAAATCTCCTATTCTCCAGTCTGAGACATCGTCCATTGCTTCCTGGTCCTCAAGAATATCGGATAAGGACGTGGATCGAGTGGTACAGAGACTTCTACTGTCATAGGCACTAGCCAAAATTCTGTCAGGTCCGACTCAGGGCTTCAGGACTGACCCAGGCCAACCAGTTTCTTCGATTCCTCCTCCGATTCGGCCTGAAGTTTCAGAGCCAGAGTATTCGGAACAGATGATTGTGGAACCGTCGGAGCCAACACCCATTGGGCTCTCAGTTCTGACTACTCTGACCTCTTCAGTTCCCACCTTGGAGTCTAGGAGCCGACACTCACCGGTCGGGTCCAGAGAGGGTTGTCGTACTGATCTTTTGGTGCCGGTTTTGCTTGGGGCCTCAGCTCGGGTGAGCTCGGCACCTACCTCGGGCTCGGAGCCCACAGTTTCGGCGCAGCTGAGACTGCCTGTTTCTATGGATTCGGGCATGTCTTCAGACCGGAGCCACGGGGCTTTTGATGCCATAAGGAGAGTGTTGTCTCCTCGGGCATCCACGTCATTAGTATCAGCAATCTTCTCCCCTAAATTTCCTGTGTCTGTCTCTGTTTCACTGATCCCTCAAAAGCATAGAGACCCGGAGTCTCTGGTCCCCCATCGGGTGAACCCTGTTCTTCTGGGACCTCCCCAGAAGCTCGCTCTGAGGAGGTTCCCAGGAAGAGAACTTGCAAGAAAAAGCATCTGGATTCCCCACAGGAATCATTCAAATCAGATACTACTGACTTAGATGAGTCAGAAGGGTCCCCATGGTCCCCCTCTGAAGATATCTCTTTTGGTGATATCTTAGAAATCCTAAAACACAGAGGGGTGGCTGGAATCAACTTAACCCTACAGATGATGAGTCAGTACTGCTGAAGGCTTTCAGGTCTTAATCCTCCACCTCTTGGGTGACTCCGCCTTTTGATGAGTTGATGGGCCTTCTCTCTCGAAAGGTGTGGGAGTCCCTGGATACCATAGAACCAGTCCCTCAGAGACCAAATAAATTCATTACGTCACCTCAGGACAAGGCTTTCCTTACCAAAGGAATAAACCTTGATGTTATGGTGGTGGCAGCGGCCACTAAGAAGGAGCAGTTGGAGACCTCCACATCTGTTCCTCCTCCTAATAGAGATTCTAGGATCATGGACAGATACGGAAAATACATGTTTAGTTCAGCGACCTTTACTCTTTGATCCTTGAACTCTCTCTCACATTTCACCAGACTACACAGAGATCTCCTTAAGGAGTTCGGAGATGCTCTTCAGGGTGCGGTAGCTGCGGGGGTCTCAGATAAGGTAACCTCCCAGCTGGCTATCCTAAATTCCCTTATAAACTCTTCCATGCGTCTGATTTCATATGCAGCTGATGGAACGGGTCGAGCAGTGGGTACAGGAATTACTCTTAGGAGACGCTTTTGGATGCACTTATGTTCCTTTGCAGAGCCCTACAAGTCATCCTTTGTAAACACCCCCTTTGATGGTTCATCACTTTTTGGACCGAAAGTGAAGGAAATGCTTACCAGGTGTGAGCAAATGGAAAGACTCTGTCTGCCGTAGGAGTCAGTTTTTCAACTCCTACCAGACCTTATCCTAAAGGTTGGAAAAGTGGAAAAATGTGGATGTTCTTCATGTTTCACTGTTGCAGTCATTACATTTGGGTAATCTGCTGGCAGGTTGCCCTCATTCAGCCTGAATAACAAAGTTTTGGGTCCTCCGTCGGTTGCTGCCTCTTCTTCCATGACGTCAGGTCGTCAGGGGTATAAAACATGCAGCCGACGCCATTTTAATCAGTCTTTCTTGGTGCGTGGTGCCCGAAGCAGAAGCAGTTCACAAGTGCCGGTCGGCCGACTCCTGAAATTTTTGTTTTCGAGTTTCAGAACCAAAGTCTTCAAACTAAAGCTAAGTACCCCGTTGGGGAAACTTTTTCTTGCTCCTTACCGATGTCAGTCAAAGTTAATAATTGCATTACTTGTGGGAAGCAAATACCTCATAAGGATTTTCATTTCTACTGTATTCCTTGCGTAGGCCCTGATTACAATGTGCCTTGCTGTCGGTTTTGTGCTAAATTTAACCAATGCACTATTAAGCGTCGTTATATTTTTGCTTCTAAATATCTTGGTTCAAGATTTAACAACTCTGTTAGCAATCCGACTACTGGAGTTCACAAAAAACCGCAAGGAAAAAGACAGACAGACCGTCGAGATCCAACACTGACGACGAAGCTTCTCCTAAGCCAGTTGCTGGTTCACCGGTACTCAGTGAGGTGCTTTCGCAGCCCCTGATATCTGCTACTTTTGAGTCGCAGGCCTCTACCGAGACCCATATGCCACGAGATTCGCAAAGTATTGAACCCGCGGATGTCTCTCCCTTGGATGGGTCCAGAGTCGCTGAGCAGGCACTGGCTTCTGAGGGTGTTTTCAGGCCTCAGCATTTTTACATTAAACCGACGCCAGCAACAAAACCAAGGTTAAAAACAACTTTTATGTCTTAAAAACCGACGCACGAGCCACTTGCCCAGGCCCCTATGCCTAAAAAACAGATGATCAAAATGGCTGAGGATTTAATTACTTTGATCTGGGGTTCCCAACTCCCCCCACCCCCCCCCCTGCTAAGAGGCCTAGGCAAGGCACTGATTATGAATCTTAAGATCAGGTTTCCATTTCTTCTGATTCCTCTTCTGATCAGGAATTTTCTATTCCACCCTATGAGGATTCTGATGCAGAGGAATCCATCCCATCTGCATCTCCTCCTGAGGATTACTCCTTTGGAGAGACTTTGCATACTTTAAGGGAACATTTTCACTGGGAGAGTCAGGACTTCTCTGAATCAAAAAAGAGGCTTAGGGATTTTCTCCTTCTTCCTCAGCATAGGCCTTTGGCAGTACCTCCTGTATTAGACATTGTTGATGATATGTTCTCGGAATCAAGCATGGCTCCTGATTCCCTGCCTCCAGCTCCTAGTAAGCCAGACAGATATTACAGGGTTCCTGACTCCCACAAATTTCTTTTCAAAAATCCAGCTGCTGATCCTGAGACTATTTCTCAGGGTCCCAAGGGCGTTAAGGCTTCTGCAGTAAAAAATCCTACCCCTTCTGATAGAGATTCCAGGGTGCTGGATAGATGGCGTAAGAAGGTTTATATGTCTGCAACCTCTGCAATCAGGGCTTTAAACTGCCAGTTTTGTATGCTTAAATATCAACAACATGTTATGGGCTTACTGAAACGGAAAATGATGTTGATTTCTGATTGTGTGGAAAATAGAGTTACAGGATTTATTGCATTCAGCAGAACAGGTTGGAAAGCATACTTTGCAGTGTGGTTTTGATTCCTTGGAGGCCTCTTGTAGGGCCGCCGTTACTGGATATGTGATTAGAAGGCATGTCTGGCTCAAGGAGCAAAATCTGCCTGATCATGTTAAAGCTAAATTGTTGGATGCCCCTTTGCAGCATGATACTCTGTTTGGTAATAAGGCAGAAGAGATTTTAAAGAAAATGGAAGACAAAGCTAAATCTAGGCAAACTGTAAAAGATTTCATGCAAGTGCTGCCACCCAGGTTCAGTAGGCACTGGCCTACTAAAAATTGGTCCTTCCCTGTGTCCAACAGAGCCACTCAGGGCAAACCCAGATGCTCAAAAGGCTCCAGATATCAATCACAGGGTTCTTACAGGTCAAAGCAATGGGGTGCCTCCACCTCCAAATCTGGAGGAAACAAAGCACAACCCTACAGTAAGCAGTCTCAATGACTTTCCTCTACCATCTCCAAGCACTTATCTTTTGGCAGCCCCCTTGGGGGGAAAATTAGCACTTCATGCTCAAAATTGGCAGTTAATTACCCAGGACAAGTGGGTATTAAACATAGTATCCCAGGGGTACAGATTTCATTTCCATACTTTGCCAATTCCAAGCGGATGGCCGGCTCTGCCACAAAACCAGTGGGCAGAGGCCCAGAAACAAGTCATGTCCCTCATGGATATGGGGGCTATTCAACCGGTACCAGAAAAGGAAAAGGATTTTATTCAAGACTTTTCCTGGTAGCCAGAAAAGACAATTCATGGCGTCCATTACTGGACTTATCGATTCTGAACACATTCCTGGACATTCCAAAATTCAAAATGCTGACTTTACAGCAGCTGCTGCCTATGCTAGGCAAGAATGCTTGGTTAGTAACTCTAGACGTAAAAGTGACATACCTGCATATCCCAATAAGGGAATCATGCAGAAGATACCTCCACTTCAAAGCGGGTTTTTTGCATTACCAATTCTCTGCACTGCCCTTTGGCTTATCTACTGTGCCCAGGGTCTTTACAAAGTGCTTGGCACCAGTAATTGCATTCTGCAGACAAAGAAACATTCAAATTTATCCTTATCTGGATGATCGTCTCATTCAAGCAGAGGACGAGGACACTCTTCAACATCTGGCGTTTGTAAAATGCTTCTAGCATGCCTAGGGTACACCATAAATGAAAAGAAATTACAACTGGTACCCTCTCAAAAAATTACATTCCTGGGTGCAAGTTTGAATACAACTGTCCAGATGGCTTATCTCACGCCAGACAAACAAAGGCAATTGACAACATACTTCAAATAAATGGCAACCAAAACCCAGTTATCTGCAAAACAAATTCTGCAGGCTTTGGGGTTCATGGCATCCTGCATTCTACTACTTCCATATGCAAGACTGCATATGAGGAAACTTCAATGGGACCTAAAAAGTTTATGGAGTAAACATTGTCACAGCCTGGAAACAATGATTCCTCTCATTCCCTGCCTACAACAGGAGTTTCTTTGGTGGGCAGAGACATGTCACCAAAACAAGGGACTGTCATTCACTCTACCCCCTGCCACCCAAACCCTAACTGCAGACGCATCAGACTATGCTTGGGGGGGCCCACCTGGCAGGGAGATGCATTCAGGGCAAATGGAGCCCAAACCGAATGCATCTGCATATCATCCAGAAAGAAATGCTAGCTGTTCAGAATGCTCTGACAGCCTTCAAGGACTTGCTTCATCCAGGACAACTACTGATAAAGATGGACAACACCACAGTTATGTGGTACATAAACAAACAGGGGGGTGCACATTCCTACCCCCTTTGCAGACTAGCCATGGCCTTGTGGAACACAGCCTTGACTTAAATACATCTTCAAGCTCAATTCCTGCCAGGAAAGCAAAATACTCTGGCAGATGACCTAAGCAGAAATTTTATGGACCCATTGGATCCACAAATCTTCAGCATGTTAACACAGAAATGGGGGAGCCCAGGCATAGATCTATTTGCCTCTCCCCAAAACTATCAGTTGGACAAATTCTGCACAAGAACTCATCACAAAAAAGCATGGAAAGAGGATGCGCTATCCTTCAGTTGGAAAAAAACTATCAGTCTATGCCTTTCCCCCTCTGCCTCTACTCTCCAAGGTCTTACTAAAAGTCAGACAGGAAAAACCAAAAATTATTCTAATTGCTCCGGACTGGCCTCGCCAGCACTGGTACCCGCTTCTAAGGAATATGTCACACCTTCCTCCGTGGTACTTACCTCAAACACCTCACCTACTGTCTCAGCAGAACTATCAAATTCTGACACTCCGCTCCAAGCTCTGAATCTTGCAGAATGGCTAATCAACTAATTATTTAAACCACATCTCTCAGTAAACCTGTGATGGATGTCATTTTGGAAGTCAGAAGGCCTAGTACTAGAAAATCTTATGCTGATAAATGGAAGAGATTCTGTGCTTGGAACCAAGCACAAGGAATAGACATGGCAAAGCCCAGTATTCCTCAGATTTTACAATACTTAACTGAGATGTTTGACAGGGGCCTATCATTTTCTTCAGTAAAAATCCATGCCTCTGCCATCTTGGCTCATTACAACACAGACCCTCCCCTCTTTTCTCATCCCCTGCTTAAACAGTATCTCAGAGGGGCCAAATATTTAAAGCCTCCCAGGAGAGTATCAGCTCCTGCATGGGACCTCAATTTTGTGCTGGAAAAACTCACCCTGCCTCCTTTTGAACCAGCAGCTACTGCGGATATAAAATTTCTATCTTGAAAGACAGCTTTTCTTTTGGCAGTCACTTCAGCAAGAAGTATTTCAGAACTACAGGCTTTCATGGCAGTGAAGCCTTTCATTATTTTTTTACCCGGACAGGGTGGCCCTCAGGACCAATCCTTCTTTTATGCCTAAGACGGTATCCAGTGTGGCTCTTAACCAGACCATTCACCTGCCAATATTTTACCCAAATCTGCAGAACAAGGGGGAGCGGATTCTGCATTCACTGGATGTACACAGACAGCTAAGATTCTGCTTTAACAGGACCAAATCTCTAAGAAAGTCTGAGCAACTACTGGTAGCATTTGTTGCAGGATCAGAGGGGAAGGCTATATCAAAGCAGACTATTTCTAAATGGATAAGCCACTACATTCATTTCTGCTATTTGCAACATGGTAAACCTGTGCCCAAGGGGATCAGATCACATTCCACCAGGGCTGCCTCTACTTCAGCAGCTTTTCTCAGAGGGGTTCCAACCAAAGACATTCTAGAAGCTGCTACTTGGAGCTCTGTTCATACCTTCACAAAGCATTATCATTTACCTCTCTTCTCTAAATCCTGGGCAGGCTTTGCCACTGCAGTCCTGCAGGGCCTTATAGCCGCTCCTAATGCTGTTTAGTTCCATCCTCCCATCCATAGCTTTGGGATTCTACCCAAATGTAATGACTGCAACAGTGAAACACTAAGAACATGGTACAGTTGTGTACACTTACCGTAAGTGTAGATGTTCGAGTGTATTCACTGTTACAGTCCGGGTTACCCACCCGCCATCCCCCTTTCTATAACTTTTTTTTCCTCCACAATACTCAAAAGCCTTTGTGGTGTATTTGCTTTTAGTTGAAAGTAAAGTTTGTTTCTAAAAATGTATTTATATATATTTACAGTTTATTTAAATATATATTTTTTTGCTCTCCATTTGGGGGGCACTTGACATCTGGGGCAATTAAAAATGATTAAAATGGTGTTGGCTGCATGTTTTATACCCCTGACGACCTGACGCCATGGAAGAGGAGACAGCAACCGACGCATGACCCAAGACTTTGTTATTCAGGCCGACTGAGGGCACCCTGCCAGCAGATTACCCAAATGTAATGACTGCAACAGTGAATACACTCGAACATCTACATTTATGGTAAGTGTACACAACTGTACTTTCCTTAAAGCCCAAGGAGCTTTATTTGACACGTGGTGAAACCCACTCTAGAGGCAGAGGAAGGGGGCAATAATGGGAGACGCCATCCACACGGCAGAGGGGGCCCGCAGCACCCGGGTGACAGGGATCAGTTCTTTGGCAAGCCCTACCAGTGCTCCTGAAAGGAAGCCCGCCTGTCCATCTCTACAGGCAGCCGGGGGATGCTTATCTTTGTACCCAGACACCTGGCTAAAAATTACAAAAGATCGGTGGGTACAAAGCATAATATCCAGAGGATACACTATTCCCTTTACTACCAGTTCAACTCCTGTGAAAAAAAATCCCGGATGTTCTATCCAATCACAGGGAACAGGTAACCAAAGAGAGATTACAAGGTTGCTAGAAAAAAAAAGAGTCAGCCAATCAGTCCCAGCAGACCAGAGAGGATCCAGAACTTACTCAAGGTTCTTTTTAGTTCCAAAGAAAACCAGGGACTGGAGACCAATTTTGGATCTCAGCAGGTTGAACAAATCTGTCAAGAAAACAAAGTTTCGGATGGTCATGCTACAGTCTGTACTTCCTTTTCTAGGAAAGGACAATTGGATTTGCTCAATAGATCTCCAGGATGCGTACTACCACATAAAGATGGCCAGAACATCCAGGGATCATCTGCGCTTTCGGCTGGGAGCCAGTCACTTTCAGTTTCTGGCTCTGCCCTTTGGTCTCACTACAGCCCCCAGAGTTGTTCACTAAATGCATGGCAGTAGTCACGGCTCACCTGAGGCAGTTAGGATTCCAGGTGTTTCCATATTTAGACGACTGGCTCATCACCGCCACCACCAAGCATCAACCCGTACACGCAAGGCAGACAACCTTAGATCATTGCAGTCATTTGGGGATTACTATAAACTGGGAAAAATCTGCTTTACAGCCATCCAGACGTACCGTCTTTATCAGAGCAGATGTCAACACAGTTTCCATGACTATAAAACTTCCAATGGAAAGAGTGGTGAGTCTTCGACAAATTCTGAATCTCATCCCCAAACAGAGCCCCAGTTTCAGTAGTGCTCAAATTACTAGGGACCATGGCAGCAGCCATCATTGCCATTCCATTAGGCTGAATGCACATCCAGACACTGCAGTGGCTGGTTTTCACACACTGTTCTTATCAGGAACCTCCAATGTCTCACCACATCATAATAACAAAGTCATGCAAGAAGGATCTTATTTGGTTGCTGACCTCTCCTCAAGTGACAATAGGATGTCCCTTTGTTCTTCCAACCCCAGTTGCCACTGTGACCACGGACACCTCCCTGATAGTATAGGGGGGGGGGGCATTTTCAAGGAAGGACAGCCCAAGGCACATGGGAGAATCACGAGGCTCATCTGCAGATCAATGTCCTAGAGATGAGAGCGGTAGTTCTAGCGTTGCAGTCCTTTCAAATCTTTCTACCTCTAGGGACTATTGCGATACAGACTGACAATATGTCAGTGGTCTGGTACATAGACAAACAGGGAGGAACTAGATCATACCCCTTATGCCGAGAGGCCTTGAGAGTATGGCAGTGGGCAATTTCCACCCAGTGCTTTCTGATAGCAAAGCACATTCTGGGGAGGTCCAGTGTGATAGCGGACAAATTAAGCAGAGCAATACTGTCTCCTCATGAGTAGTCCCTGAAAGAAGATGTAGCGGAAAGGATATTCTACAGATGGGGCCAGCCTTGCTGCAACCTCTTTGCCCTGATCCCCAACTCGGGAGATGCCCCAAGGGATGCACTTGTACACAGTTGGCCCCCGAGACTTTTTTATGCTTTTCCCCCATTTCCGCTGATACCCAAATTCTTACAGAAAGCAAGCACTCTGGGAAGGACCATTATTTTGATAGCCCCTTACAGGCCTCGTCAAATTTGGTTCCTCTTTCTGCAGCCTCATCTACTGGAAGAACCACGGATCCTGGACCCAGTTCCAGATCTTCTGATACATTCATCAGAGGTTCTTCATCCTAAAATTGACAGCTTGGCTGCTCCAGTTCCACTAATAGCCAGGTTGCACAAGTTATCACCTGCAGCACAGAACATCCTAATTTCTTCTCATAAATCTTCTACTAGGAAACTTTACCTTAGCAAGTGGGAAAGACTTTCCATATGGGCGTCAAATAATAACGTTGATCCATATATGGCTTCTATTTCTTCCATTCTAGAGTTTCTGACTAAATTGTTTCACGAAGGAGCAGCTGCAGCAACCCTTAGAGTTCAATTGGCAGCAATCTCTAATTTTCTTATTGGTGATCAACAAACTCACACCATGTCACATAGACTTTCTAAAGCATTTCGTAAGGGTACTATTCACTTGAGACCACGTATTAGAACCCCATCTGCTCCATGGAATCTTAATTTTGTGCTCTCGTGGATCATTTTACCCCCCTTTGAACCTGCATCATCCTGTGATTTGAAATGCCTATCGTGGAAGACCATTTTTCTAGTAGCTTTTACTTACGCTTGAAGAATTTCGGAACTACATGCCTTGTCCATCAAAGTCCCATACTTGATTTTTCATAATGATAGAGTAACTGAGAACAAATCCTTCATTCCTACCTGAAACAAATCTCACCCAGGCTATAGAATTACCAGTGTTTTTCCCCAAATATACAAACAAAATGGAACACATGTTGCACAAACTTGTCATAGGCAACTTAGATTCTATCTAGACAGGACTAAGGACTTCAGAAAATCGGACCAACTTTTTGTCTCCTTTTCAGATTCAAAGAAGGGGGGTACTCCTGTGGTTAAAACCACGTTATCAAAATGTTTGTCAGACTGTATTGCTTTCACATAAAGCTCTTCGCAGATGACATTAAATCATAAAATCAAGGCTCACTCAACCAGGATAATTTCCACTTCTTCAGCCTTTATGGCATGGCTGCGTATAGATTCTATTTGTGCAGCAGCCACATGGTCCTCACCTCATACCTTTATCACCCATTACAAATTGGATAAGGCCTTCAGGGACAAGGCCTCCTTTGGTTCTGAGGAATATACTCCCTTGAGCCACCCAAGGAGATGGTGCTTGGGATGCTTTCCCATCAGTGAGAATGAAGGCGAGATGGAACAACTTCACATTAAGAAGTTATGTACTTAACATAACGTTCCATGTGAGGAGTTCATCTCGCCCTCATTCTTAAGTCCCACCCACCGACCCCCTTCCTTTAAAGTCTTGAGGGCCGGGAAGTTTAAACAAGTCCTAGTGATATTTTGTCCTTGTCTATGGTATTCTTATTTCAATGCCTGTAGTCTTTCGTTATCAGTATGATTGGGCAAACAAGCTCTGAGGGAAGCACTATTGCATCATATGGGGTAAGGAGTAGGCCATGAGCTGTTTGAAGATCTCAAGCTTTAACATTTCGCCGAGTCGGAGCTGAGGATTGTCTCCGAACCAATCAGTGAGAATGAAGGCGAGATGAACAACTCAAATGGAATGTTATAAGACATAAATTATCCGGGATCTACCAATCCGCATGGGTGCCGGTTAACTGAGAGTTTACTGTATTTTTTTTTTCTTAAGTTAAATAGACAACAGAGTAAAACATAGCACAGCTTTTTCTTAAATATAATCGAGTCAAAACAGCAGAACAGATTTTTTAAATAAGTAAAAGCAGCAGTTGTCATGAAATACAGTCAAGTGCAACAAATGCAGTAGTAAAATTGAAATTTAGCATTCATAGTTCTCTCTGATGGTTTGATATGATCAGAAGGGCAGAAGCTGATTGCCTAACTCTCTGGAGCCTTTCTAAAATGAGCGCCAACCTGCACAAACATGGTCCTTAGGTAAAATACAAGAGCAAAGCAAGTTAATACAAAGAAACCAATGAAAATGCTCAAACTGGGTCCTGAACCACTGAAGTAGCTCAAACTGAGCCCTGAACCAATAACCTTCAATTAGATAGTCCTACTGTACACTCGTGCCACCAGGGTACGGGGGGGGGGGGAATCTCCAAAAGAAGTTGGCATGATTTTTAGTGGTCAGTCCTCAAACAGAACTGGATTCATCCGGTCTGAATCCAGTTTGTACTATGGCCAACAGAAGTGGTAAGGAACAACAGAATTAAAGCAGAATACTTTTTTTCTTAAGTTAAATAGGCAACAAAGTAAAAAGCAGAACAATTTTTTTCTTAAATTAAATATAGCAACAGAATCAAAACAGCAGAACAGATCTTTTCTTAAATAAGCAAAAGCAGCAGTTGCTGCGAAATACAGTCAAGTGCAACAGATGCAGTAGTAAAATTGAAACTTGGCTCAAGATGCTTTTGGTCAAACAGCTGACAAATATTGTCAAATTTTCCATATTTCATTGTAGATGATAGAACTCTCAAACTTTACTGTTGCTGCCTTACCTTTTGAAGTTATATCCAAGATGTTCATCGTGTTACACTGCTGCAGTCATTACACTTGGGTTATCCTGCCGTCAGGCGGTTCCCAGTCAACCTGAGTTCCAAAGTCTTGGTCTGGCGTCGGTTGCTGTCGCCTCCTCCCTGACGTCAGTGCAACAGGGGTATATAAGATGCAGCCGACACCATTTTCTTCAGTCTTTCTTGCCGCGTGGTGCCTGAAGCAAAAGCAGTTCGCAAGTGCCGGTCGGCCGTCTCCTGAGATCCGAATCCAGAACCGAAGTCTTCTACAAAGCTAAGTACCCCGTTGGGGAAACTTTTTCTTGTCTCAGACCGATGTCAGTAAAAGTTAATAACTGTATTTCTTGTGGAAAGCAAATTACCTCATAAGGATTTCCATTCCTATTGTATCCCATGCCTAGGCCCAGACCACGACATCACTGGTTGTCGGTTTTGTGCTAGGTTTAACAAGCGCACTATTAAACGTCGGTTTGATTTTGCCCAACATTATTTTGGTAGAAAATTCAATTATACCATGCCATCGGAACTTCCCACGACCGGAATACACAAAAAGCGCAAAGACAAGGATAGGCATCCGAGGCCCAAAACTGACAACGAAGCCTCTTCTAGGCCAGTCGCCGGTTCTCCGGTTTTCAGCGAGGCGCCTTTGCAGCCCCTGACGACTTCTTCTGTAGAACCACAGGCCGCCTCTTGACTCCCACGTGGAGATGGATGGGCCTTCAGACACACAAATTATTCAGCCTACCACGACTGACCTTTCAGAGGGATCTGGAGTAGCTGAGCAACCCACAGCTTCAGAGGGTGTCTTCAGACCTACTCATTTAAGCATTAAACCCTTAGCTAAGTCTAAGCCTCCTTTAAAATCAAAGAAACAAATACAGCATTCTCCATGGCAGGCCTCCCATGCCTAAGAAACAAATGCTCAAAATGGCCGAAGACCTAATCACTCTGATCAGGGGGTCCCATCCCCCTCCTGATAAAAGGCCTAGACAGGATGCAGACTATGACTCATCCGACCAGGTGTCCATCTCTTCTGATTCATCCTCAGACCTAGGATACTCTTTACCCCCTTATGAGGATTCTGATGCTGAGGAATCTGTTCCATCAGCCTCACCGCCTGAGGACTACTCCTTTGGGGAAACCCTACATACCATGAGGGAGCATTTCTACTGGGAAGGCCAGGATTACTCAGAATCCAAGAAAAGGCTCAGAGACTTCCTTTTATTACCTCAACACTGACCCCTTGCTATTCCGCCAGTGTTAGATATTGTGGATGATGTGTATACTGAATCTAGCTTAAATCCTGATTCCTTACCTCCAGCCCCTGTTAAACCTGACAGATACTACAGAGTCCCTGACTCACATAAATTTCTGTATAAAAGCCCTGTAGCCAACCCTGAAACTATTTCTCAGGGACCCAAAGGAGTTAAGGCCTCATCAGCCAAGAATCCAGTTCCCTCTGACAGAGATTCCAGAGCATTAGACAGATGGGGAAAGAAAGTATATACGTCTGCAACTTTAGCAATGAGAGCCTTAAATTGCCAGTTTCACATGTTAAAATATCAGCAATTTTTACTGTCTCAGTTAAAACAAAAAATGCTTCCAGAATCAGATCCTCCTAATCTTAAAGAAATGCAGGATTTATTGCATGCAGCTGAACAAGTGGGAAAGCATACTTTGCAATGTGGTTTTGATTCTCTAGAGGCCTCCTGCAGAGCAGCAGTTGCAGGCTCTGTCATTAGAAGACATGCTTGGTTAAAAGAACATACGTTACCAGATCATGTTAAAGCAAAATTATTGGATGCACCTTTGCAGCAGGATGTGTTATTTGGAGTTAAGGCAGAAGAGGTATTAAAGAAAATGGAGGATAAGGCAAAATCTATGCAAACGGTGAAGGATTTCTTACAGGTTCAACCTCCTAGATTTGGCAGAAACTGGCCAACTAAGAATTGGTCCTTTCCAATTACAGACAGACCTCAAAGGGGAAGATACAGACGTCCAAGAGGTAGAGGTCAAACACAAGGTCCTTACAGGCCTCGACAATGGGTTGCATCAGGCCAGAAAGAAGGGGAAGACGGGCCACAACCATATAAAAAGCAGCTCCAATGACTTCCCACTACAGCTGCCAAACAAATCACTCTTGACAGCCCCCTTGGGAGGAAAACTGGCACTCTTCTACCACAATTGGCAAATGATCACCAAAGACAAATCGGTTCTCAACATTGTATTTCAAGGTTACAGGTTCCATTTTCACACTCTGCCAAGGTTAAAAGGAATGCCAAATCTGCCACCAAATCAATGGGCAGAGGCTCAAAAACAAATTACAGCACTCATGGATATGAGAGCTATTCAAAAGGTACCATCACAGGAGCAAGGACAAGGATTTTACTCAAGACTCTTTCTGGTACCCAGAAAGGACAAAGCCTGGAGGCCCATTCTGGATCTTTCATCTCTAAACACTTACCTGAATGTTCTGAAATTCAAAATGTTGACACTACAGCAGCTTCTTCCCATGCTGGGCAAGAAAGCTTGGCTCGTGACTTTGGACCTCAAGGAGGCATACTTGCATGTCCCTATCAGACAAAACTGCAGAAGATACCTCAGATTCATAGCTGGTTCAATGCACTACCAATTCTCTGCACTGCCCTTTGGCTTGTCTACTGAGCCCAGGGTCTTCACAAAGTGCCTGGCACCAGTAATTGCATTTTGCAGACAGAAAGGAATTCAAATTTATCCATGCCTAGATGACTGCCTGATTCAAGCAGAGAGAGCAAGGACCTTCTTCTAAAGCATCTGGCATTTGTAAAAAAGTTAAGTTGCCTGGGGTACACAGTAAACGAAAAGAAATCAAAACTAGTGCCCTCACAAGAGATTATATTCCTGGGTGCCAGCTTGAACACAACGGCCCAGATGGCTTATCTCACGCCAGACAAGCAAGGACAACTGACTCAATACTTTCAATTGATGGCAACAAAGACCCAACTCCCTGTAAGAAAAATTCTGCAGACCTTGGGTTACATGGCATCCTGCGTACTACTAATTCCATATGCTAGACTGCATATGAGGAAACTACAATGGTACCTAAAGAAGGTATGGTCTCAACACTGTCAAAGTTTGGAAACAGTTGTACCACAAATCCCTTGCCTTCAACAGGAGTTTCAATGGTGGGCTGAAGCTTGTCACCTCAACAAGGGACAGCCTTTTACACAACCCACAGCCAGGCAAACACTGACAACAGGTGCATCGGATTATGCCTGGGGAGCACACATGGCAGACAAATGTATTCAGGGCACGTGGCCCGCAGAACAAAGGCATCTTCACATCAATCAAAAAGAGATGCTAGCTGTACAAAATGCCCTTATAGCTTTCAAGGACCTGCTGCATCCAGGACAACTACTGCTAAAGACAGACAACACCACAGTTATGTGGTACATAAACAAGAAAGGGGCACTCACTCCTACCCCTATGCAGACAAGCCATGACCTTGTGGAACCAACTATAAACCTTCAAGTTCATCTGCAAGCACAATTCCTGCCAGGAGAAAAAAAACACACTGGCAGACGACTTGAGCAGAAACATCATGGATCCCCACGAATGGAAATTGAATCCACAAATATTCAGAATGATAACACAGAAATGGTGGAGCCCGGACATAGATCTGTTTGCATCCCCAATAAACTGCCCGCTACAAAAATTCTGCACAAGGAGTTACCATCCACAAGCATGGAAAGTGGATGCCCTCTCATTTAGCTGGGAGAACTTACAAGTATACACTTTCCCACCACTACCTCTCCTGCCAAAGGTACTCATAAAAGCCAGGCAGGAAGAGCAAAAGATGATCTTGATTGCACCAGACTGGCCACGCCAGCACTGGTACCCAATCTTAAGGAGCTTAGCACAAGAACCACCCTGGATTTTGCAGCAAATCCCACATCTGCTGACTCAGCAGAACATTCAAATACTACACAGCCAGCTAAAGACCTTAAACCTAGCTGCATGGAAAATTCCTTAGTCAAGCAAGCAATGCCTCTCTCCAAAGTTGTTATGGATGTCATTCTGGAGGCCAGAAGGCCTAGTACCAGTAAAGCCTATTCAGATAAATGGAAGAGATTCTGTGCCTGGAACCAAGCTCACAACCTTGACCCTCTTGTCCCAAACATTCCTCAGATACTACAATACTTAACTGAGATGCTGGACAAAGGCCTCTCCTTCTCATCCATCAAGATCCACGCCTCTGCCATCTCTGCTCATTACAACACGGATCCACCAATTTTCTCTAATCCTCTGTTAAAACAGTACCTCAGAGGGGCTAAAAACATAAGACCACCCCGTAGAGCACCTACTCCAACTTGGGACCTCAACTTTGTTTTGGAAAAACTAACTTTACCTCCTTTTGAGCCAGCTAACACAGCAGAATTAAAATATATCTCTTGGAAAACTGCTCTGCTCCTGGCAATAACATCAGCACGAAGAGTTTCAGAATTACAGGCAGTAATGGCAGTGGAACCCTTCCTCATTTTCCACCAGGACAGGGTGTCTTTAAGAACTAACCCTACGTTTATGTCAAAGGTGGTATCCAGTGTGGCTCTAAATCAAACTATTCACCTGCCAACTTTTTATCCTAAACCGCAGAATAAAGGGGAGAGACTACTGCACTCTTTGGACATTCACAGGCAGTTATGTTTCTACTTGGACAAAATCAAAGCTTTCAGAAAATCTGAGCAATTATTGGTAGCATATGCTGCGGGAGCACAGGGAAAAGCCATTTCAAAACAAACTATTTCAAAATGGATAGGACATTGTATACATTTCTGCTACACATACCATGGAAAACCTGTACCTAGCAGCATTAGATCTCGCTCCACCAGGGCAACAGCCACTTCAACTGCCTAACTCAGGGAAGTACCTACCAAGGATATTTTGGAAGCAGCAACTTGGAGTTCTGTACATACCTTCACTAAGCATTACCATCTGCCTTTATACTCTAAATCCAGAGCTGGCTTTGCCACTGCAGTGCTGCAGGGCCTTATAGCCACCCCTAATGCCTTATAGAACTAACCACCCTACCTCAGCTTTGGGATTCTACCCAAGTGTAATGACTGCAGCAGTGTAACACGATGAACATAGTACAGTTTTGTACCTACCATAAATGTAGATGTTCGAGTGTATACACTGCTGCAGTCCAGGTTACCCTCCCTCCTTCCCCTCTTACTGGCTGGTACGTACCTATGTCTTCTACCCTTACTACCTATGGGGAGTATTTGCTGGTAGCTGTAAGTTGTTTTTTGCTTTCCTTATGTATGTTTTATTAGCAATTGAAATTGCCTATTTAGAGGCACCTGACATCTGGGGCAAGAAAAACTGAAGAAAATGGCGTCGGCTGCATCTTGTATACCCCTGTCGCACTGACGTCAGGGAGGAGGCGACAGCAACCGACGCCGGACCAAGACTTTGGAACTCAGGCCGACTGGGGAACTGCCTGACGGCAGGATAACCCAAGTGTAATGACTGCAGCAGTGTATACACTCGAACATTTACATTTATGGTAGGTACAAAACTGTACTTTTTACACTCTGGGCCTGTACAGGCCTCCACCTGCACTTAGCTGGGCTTCCTTGCAGCAGTAAAATGTGGCACACCCATTCCCTGATTTTCTTTTGTAAAATTTCAACAAATTTGTTGCTTAATTTTGACACCTTCCATGCCAGTAAAAGCCCTTTAACTTGACGTCTTTACCGTTACTTAACCAGCATGATTCCTCATTATTGACTGATGGCATAGGCAGAATAAACCTAAGAATGTCTTCCTTTTTTCGTAAATGCTTAATACGCTGTTGATCTGTGAGGGTCTTTAGAAACCTAGTCTTATACTCCCATGATAGTTGGCCCTTAGAGTTAGAATAACCCAGAGATGGACTGAACAAGGAAATATTGAGACATTTTATGTTTCCTGTAACCATGAGGGATAGGGGTGCTAAACTAGGGGGTGAATTTGTAGTTTAACTATCTATTTGTCCATATCATTTGAACAAAGTAAGAAAAATACGTTGCTTTATGCACAATGGAAGACTTGCATAGAAGCGATATTCTCTGTATTCTCAGTGATATAAACTTATCTGTCCATTATGTTCTATTTGTTTGGCACAAGAGATTGAGATCCCTTGCGAGAGTGTTTGTGATATCCAATGGACTTGCAAATGTTTAATGTCTTGACAGAATGTAGTCTGTTGAAACTTTTTATGTGAGGCAGTGGTCGCATTTCAGTAGCCCGTATGACACCAAGAAGTAGTAGTTTTGAGCCTATTTGCATTTTTTGTTTTATATATATATATATATATATATATATATATATATATATATATATATATATTATATATGGAAGCACTTTACATAATCGAAATACTGAAATCTCGAATGTCATATGGTCGAGACCATATGATCGACATTTCAGGATATCGAATATGTAAAGTTTTAAAAAATAACACTTTACTTACCTTAAAACGTTACGTGCACACAGAGGCAAGGCTTCTTGTACGCTCTGTGTGTACGTAATGTTATCTTTTTTGTGGTGTTGACAGGAAGTGGGAAATCTCCCGTTTTGCGCTTTCGCATACAGCGCAGTATGGGAGATTTCCCTTTTCCCCACTGTAGCGCGATCTTGGAGTTGGTATATTTAAGTAGGGGGGTGTGGGGGGTGCAGGGGGGGTGAAGCCCCCCCTGCAAAAGCAATGTTTGACTTTTTTTTTCTTTTTTGCGTTTCATTTCAGAAGTTCGAGTTTCCAAAACTGACACACCACAATCCCGACAATCAACAAACAAAACAAATCCCCTGTCCAAAAAGCACACACACAACACAAGCACACTAAAATCCTTACAAACCCACACTAAACCGTACATACACAACTATCTATAACCTTAACCCAAACCCTAACCCTAAGGTCCGTCACTATCGCACACTCACCTAAGCTACGCCCTACCCCTAACTCACTTAACCCGCCCCTAACCCTAAAGACTGTCACTATCGCACACTCACCTAACCCTAACCTTAACCCTAACCCTAAGGTCCGTCACTATCGCACACTCACCTAAGCCACGCCCTAACCCTAACTCACTTAACCCGCCCCTAACCCTAAAGACTGTCACTATCGCACACTCACCTAACCCGCGCCCTAACCCTAACTCACTTAACCCGCCCCTAACCCTAAAGACTGTCACTATCGCACACTCACCTAACCCGCGCCCTAACCCTAACTCACTTAACCCACCCCTATCCCTAGAGTCCGTCAATATCGCACACTTACCTTACTCGCACCCTAACCCTAACGTCCGTCACTACCGCATACTTACACAGCCTTTTCACATGTCTGTGTTCTCAGCGTCAGGGGTTTTCATCCATCGGTCATCTCAGTTTTCGATGATCTGGTGTCGGTGTTCTCATCGTCGGCGTTGTCAGGTAGACTAGACCCATATATATATATATATATATATATATATATATATATATATATATATATATATATATATACCCGCGGTGGTGGTGCTGTGGTAGCGTTGTCGCCTCACAGTAAGACGCTGTCTGGTTCGATTCTCAGCTAGAGCGTCCTCTGCGCGGAGACATGTGTGAATGGGCGTACCTTCATCGAAGGTTGTGCGTCAGGGCTGGTAACTCGGCACGTAAAAATCAACTACCAATCATTAGCGGACCGGAGTTCTGCTGTTGCGACCCCTAACCGGGAAAAGCTGAAAGACATAACATATATATATATATATATATATATATATATATATATATGTATGTATGTATATATATATATATATATATATATCAGTGGCGGATCCAGGAATCCGCAAAAGGGAGGGTGCAGATGTTCAACACTTTCTGATCAATGATTTGAGTGTCAACTATTTGTGCAAGCGTCATCATGATACAGATTTCTTCAAAGGGGTATACCCATCTCTACAATAATGCAACCCTTATCTTTGACTCCAACAGAAACTTAGCTTGGCAATGAACTGCTGTCATCTCCAGTATCCTCAGTGGCAACACAGTGATGGTCTTGTCTCTAGCATGTCCCCCAGAACCTCACTCCTAAAGAGAAGCCAGCAGGAGCCTTAAGCCACTAACTGAACAGGAGTCAGCTGGGATGTACTTGGAACTTTATCCCATTGATCCAGTGGAACTGGCACAAAATTAAACCATTTAATGGCAGAGATTACGATAGTGCAAAAATAAAGTAAGGGGAAACTGTGGCTTTAAGTAACGCACACCATCAGGCATAGAGTAACCCTTCTATTTTTCCATATTTTGCTAAAATACTGTTACATACATGTGGTCGCAATAAAGAAATTACAACTAATTTTGATTTATCATTAAACATTTAGCACACAAATACAATAGTACAGTACAGCACCATTTAATAAAGATATCTGAACCACCTAGGAAACATGTCAAAAACTACCCAGTGAGGTGATGCCACCATGCTCAGATCCACTGCAACTTGCAACCAGAAAACAACAAAAGGTTCAACAGAGACAGACAGACATATACACACACACTGTGGATTCAATTCAACATGAAAAAGCATTATAGGTGATTGCAGAACTGTAATACAACATTAAATGGAGTGTGTTCCCTTGTTCAGAGTTTCTATCTGCATGCTTCATAATGTGCTTCACATCACAAATGTCAGTAGCACATCACACACACACACACACACACACACACACAAGATCAAGGGTAACACAGACATTCTTCTGAACCCTGATACCTTTCACCTGACTTTGAAATTGGGAGGGCTACATGAGTCTTGTGCTCTTCTCAGCAGACAGAAACACACTGTCCAGTCCAGCTACCTCACCTTCTCCTCTCGCATGTGATTGTCACTGCATGTGCAGCACAGTAGCATCAGCCTCACCCACCTGCAAGAACTCTGCTAGTACAGCAGCTGTACCGTGTTCGTACCATACCACATTCCTAGACCCAACTTCTTCAGTTTTACGTCAGCACCCATTTTTTGAAGAATAAAAAGTGTAAAACTTTAACATCAGAGTCTGACTCAAAATCACCTTAAACTTTCTGAAATTAAGCCACTGTCAACAACTCACCCCAACGACTCTAGCAAAGTTCATTCCTATTAGAAGAATGTTGTGTCCATATGCGCTGTGTGCAGCAGCTCAACAGACTCACACAACACCTCCATTTTGTATATTATATAAATTACTCTAATTCTACATACATACATACATACATGCATACACACAGACACACACACGTTTGAAGAGAATGAGAGAGGGAGAGATGCATATATCTATACATTTTCTATAGTAGATTATGATGCTTCTGTCTTATTAAACAAACCTCAATCCACCAAAACAAATGTGGAAATGCAAAATTATGACAGATTTACTTGTAGTACTTAAACAATAAAGAAAACAGAATTTAGATATTAAATGCCAGCCACCTCTTAAATGTTAAAAGTTATAATGAATAATAGTTTCCTGTGGGAGCAACCTTACACATTATTTATTAAACCACTGAACCTCAATGAGTTATAACAAGGAAAAGATGTGCTCAACACTTTTCAAGCCACCATAAACATTTAAGTATTTACTACTCACTTCAGTTTTTCAAACTTTGTGTAACAATGGCCATAGCTTACTCTAAATAAAAGGCTGCCTTGCACCTGGTACTAAACTGAGAGGTTAAAATTCTTTGCTTTCCCATTTTTTATGAAAGTATATACACATTTTGAAATCATTACCTTTTCTTCTGAGTCTTTAGGTTCAGTGAAGAATAAGAAGGTCAGGAAAGAAGTTATCAGTGGTCGAAGGCTCCCTCTGAAACTTTTAGATTTTTAAAGAGCATACTGGTAGGGATGACTATCTTCAAAATCTGTAAACTTAAATGGAATTTATCCCAGCTGTACTGCTTTTGGTATTTCTCTCAAAACTGCAGTGTGTGTGTGTGTGTGTGTGTGTGTGTGTGTGTGTGTGTGTGTGTGTGTGTGTGTGTGTGTGTGTGTGTGTGTGTGTGTGTGTGTGTGGACTATACCATGTAAAAAACAAATGTAGGGGCAACGGCATAATGTTAATTTACTTCGGCTCATGTCTGAAGACAGTGTAGTTTCAAAACATCCCTATATTGCCACAGACTACATGGCTCATTCCAAGTGAACTGAGAAGCACCGTGGCAACCAGACAGAAGGGGAAGGAACAGGGGCTGCCTTAGTATGTGTGTGCAAGTTCAGGTTAAAAAGTAAGTGCACTCCTAGATTTATGCTTAATTTGAATAAAAGCACTGCAGTAAGAAAATGCAATGTTTACTCGGGGGAATCACAGTAAATCGGGACAGTTCACCCATAATTGACCAATTACAGTTATTTTACAGCCTGATCAAAACACCTAAATGATAACATTTAGTTGCCCATGCCCTACCTGTTTTTGTATACACACAAATACAGCTGGTGATTGTGCAGATCATTAGAAGTAGTTGTTGCTCTGTCTATATAAATGCCAGTAAATGCAGAGGAAGCATAAATAAGAGCACAGTTCATTCATTCTTTAATTCTGTGTTTTATTGTAGAAATGATGAATGATTTCTGTTGAGTGACATGCTTTAATTGTTCAGATTGTCACAGGCAAGCTATCTTTGTGCCTTTCTTTTTTCATAGTAAATGCAAGCGACAATTTCTGCCATGAATTCTTACTGACGAAATTAACATTTGCAAACCTGCTCACTGTTATGACTGAGTTCAAACTCTGTGTAAAATCTGGTTTCCTGACAGAGATTAAAAATTACCTGCTAACAAACCAGTTACACACTGTACTGTCAACTGTGTAGCCATATAATACACCTCCAAAGTTTGAGCTTTCTGTTTGGTCCCACCTACCTTGATCTTGGCAATGAATGACAGAGCCTCAAACCTCTGTGGTGGTCTGTCAATCATTGTATACTTCAGCAGAAAGCTCTGAAATTAAATATGTGTTTCCAGTAGCTGTTTAGGTTAGGGGATGAAAAGTCTGCATGTATGGGAGATGGGACCAAGAAGAAAAAAATGTCAAAGCAGTACCCATAAGCAGATGCAATGCATGTGGACTACTTTTAGATTGAGTAAAAAAGTACAGTAAAAGGAGTTCAAGAAAAGCAGCTGAGCACTGATTAATCAGAACACAAACATCAACTATTTTAGTTACTATTATTGGATCAGCTATGGACACATGTAAAATGCATTAACTTACATAATATCCTGCAACAAATAAATGACTGTTTTTTTTAACAAAAACAGGATTGTGTCAGCCCCTCCTATGCAACAATATAAAGTTCATTCAACAAACGTAAATTTGTTAATGTACTAGCCATACCCCTCAACTGTAACAATTTTCACAAATCTTTCACAGACTAAAATGTGTCATTATTTAATGACTTAAGTCCTAAGTTGCTTGCCAGAAAAAAACACAAATTTTATGAATAGCAGACCAAAAATATGAAGCAAAAATCTGGACACTGAGAAAACCTTGACAGTTGAGAAGTATGTAAACAAGCACAGTGACTTTCTTTAATGATAAACGATCATGTTATGGTAATATAAATTATCAGTTACAGGTATATTTGCGAATTAGACTCTTTCCATATAAAATAAAGTAACATATATGTATGACAGGTGCAGAAGCCGATTCAGTGAAAAAGTACAGTAAGAGTGCCAAACGAGGGATACTCACAACTGTACCACTTTGGCAGGATTTCTTCAAGACTTGCCTAAGGAAAATAAAAAATTACCTCAGATTCTCTGAGCACTGATGTTTTATTCTCACTTGTGAATTCCTGGAACAAGGTCTTCGGGATCAAATCATATCTGCACTTTTGGCTTAGCCACTACTACCAAGTGCTTCTAGTAACTGGGAAATCCACTCTATTCGAAACTATCACCAAGCACAACTTCAAGGAACTACAATCCGAGATGCATTTGGAGGAACTATTGAGGATAGCAGAAAAGGTCACCTGATTGGAACCTCCAATTGTATCTCCCGATGCATCTTTGACGCAAGCAATAAAAAAAGTGCTGGGAAACTAAAACGGAAAGATACTGTTTTGGCAGCACATTAACGGATTTCTACAGAAGAACAGTGCATTTCCTTTTTTAAGCAACAATTGAATAATGGCTTTAAAAAAGGGGGGAGGTGCGCGCCCCTGCGCTCAGGCCTAAATCCACCACTGTATATATAATATATATATATATATGTATATATATATAGATATATGTATATAGAGATATATATAGAGCTATATATAGATAGAGCTACATATATAAATATCGATATATAGATATCGAGATATATATAGATATCGATATAGATATATATAGATTAGATATATAGATATAGATATAGATATATATATATATATATATATATATATAGAGAGAGAGAGATATATATATATATATATATATATATATATATAGATTATATATATATATATATATATATATTATATATAGTTTAGGTCCTTTGATTTAGATTTTTTGTGAGAAAGCATTGTAGTCATTTCAGTTGACAAGTGTTTGGACAAGTACATACTGAAAGAAGTATTATACTCTGTAATTGTTCTAATGAGTATTGAGTACAGTGGAATGGTTACATCACTGGATATAGAGGAAGTACCTTTAGGTATGAGCTGTGCAATGAAACAGGACTTCTTAAATTCTTAACTACGATATTAGCATTCTGGACTGTGATGTCACTGTGATAGTTACAAGGAGGTTGTGCTTGCTGAAGGATGCAGTTGTATACTTCTTGGCATTTAGTTTTTGTCCATAGTTTTTAACACCAGCTACTTGTTTGGGACAGGCGCTCTTAGACAATCATGGTACCCTGTGGGGAGTTTGATTGCACCAAGTTTGCAGTCATCTGCAAAGAAATGCCATATGGTCATTTGCAAAGACCAGAATCTATTCAAGTATTAGAGGCAAGGCTATCAGAAGTTGATAATAGGAAATAGATTGGAAGATTATATGGAACATTCAATTTAAATAAAGCCTGTAAAAGGTCATTTCAAAGATGTACAAAAAGTAGATGATACCTCATCTCAGAAGAGCAACAGTCAGATGTTTGTAGAACTCCCAGATTCATTATCGAGTCTAGAAAAGTTAGAATATTTGCATGGAAGTGCCTGCATTAATATTTTATACACTAGATAGACTGAATAAAATGCTCCCAGAGGAAACTCAGATTTGTTAGAGATGTAATTGGCCCAGGCAGGGACTTGGCAGTATGTATTTTGGAGTTCAAAACCAGATAAATATTGAGAGGTCTTGGGGAGTCTGGTCCAGATACTCCTAGAGTATCAGTGGTGTTTACAAGAATTAAATTATAGTCTGTTTAGTAGGAGCACCACATATATATGGATCTGTTTTTAGTGGTGTGACTGTTGTCACTGTGCCATGGAGTGGGAAAGGTAGGCATCAGTTTGCTTTTGTCTTTTTGGAGTCAGACTAGTTGCAGACCTAGGTAAAACTGATACTTAGCTTGTGGGCTGGAGAGCCCTTTTAGTTTTGTTATTATTGCAGTGTGTTGGGTGGCCACAGTGGTGCAGCAGTTAGCGTTGCCGCCTCACAGTGATAAGCCGAAAGAAGAATTATTGCAGTGTGTTGTCCCATCTAGAGAAGGGTTCTCTGTAGCCATTTGGAGTTCAGAGTAGTTTTTCTCACTTTATCCTAAATGCCTTTGAGAAACACCTGTTTCTTCTTCTTTAAGTGGTGTCTAAACTAGTAAGGAGTGTAATACTGTATCCCTGTGCAGAGAAGTAGTGTTTGTTTAACATTACATCATAAAAGGGATGTCCTCCTGTCAGCATTTCACATCCTTGGGAGAGGTGAATGAGCTGTCAGATGCTCTGAGTTGGGCCTTCAGCCCTCTCTTGGAGCTGCAAATACAGAGGTTCCAGTTGGTTAGAGTCTTCAAGAAATAGGTCATTTCAGAGTTCAACCTGTTTGCTACTTTGAAAACTGAAGACATCTCAACTTCTGTTCCATGCATTAGTGTAAGGGGGAGGTGTAGTCCTATTTTGCCTTCTGTGGCATGGGATGTTCCTATGCACACACTCATCACAATGGTTAACATAGAAAGAAAGAAGGTTATCTTTGTCAAATTGTAGTGGTTGAAAATGGCATGATTTCAGGAAGCCCTTCTGATTTTAGCCAAATATCTGCTGTCAGCGTGGGGACACTTGGCTTTAGTGCCTACCCCCCATATTCCACAGGATTTTTGGTAGGTATCTGAGAAATGATTGAAGCTACCAGTAAATGTTTTACTCTTAAAGCTTATGCCTTTATGTGGAAGCATTTCTCAGATTGAGTAGTTTCTCACTTTTCTTTGTCAGCAGAGCAGGCCTTTACTATATTTATGAATGCTCTTTCTATGTCAGGCAAGGTTTCCAACTCCTTGTGAGGTAAACATATCCCTTCCTTCAGGCTAGCCACACCCCTTTTGAAAAGCCACATTCATAAACAATTTTCAGTACCATGTACAGTGACTGGGGACAAGCCTTAGGTGATATAGAGTCTTATGTAAAGGGTTCCTTGCACTGTTCCCCTGGTACATGCCCTAGTCGCCATTTAACTCTTAAGCTTTTTCTGTAGACTTTTCCTTAAATCCTATGTGATGAAGACTGCAGTGTAGCAACTGTTTGGGGAATAACATAAGACAGAGGTCTGGGGACCACTAGGCCCCCAGAAGCTAAGGAGTTTTAAATACTGTGAGGTGCTTTTTAGAGTGCTTTTTCTTCAAACTTTGATACAATTATGGCCTGAACAAAAGAAAAGATATTAAAAAATAAGTTATGTCCAAGGCTCAAAGTTGACATAAAGTAGATCTGATGTTGTCTCTTCTGTCTTTCCTCAGTGGATGGTCTATGGATCCAAGCTCAGGTCTGACTTCTCCCACTCTAGACTTCAGGATCCATAGTTCAGGCTCCTTCCCTTACCTGTAATCCCCTCCTTTTCACAACATAACCACAGATCTTGTTTTCTGCTCGAGTAAAGACATGGCTCCTCACTCAGGGTTGCATCAGCTAAGTTCTGCTATAGAGTTTATATTTTCTTGGCTTACTTAGTAGTTTTTTTCATCAGTAATGTTTGTGGGTTCCCCTTGCCCCAAAAAAAAAAGTAGCTACTACTACAAGTCTTTGTGCCTTGGATGCCCTTTTCTTTTGCCGTCTTATAGAAGGCTAGTAAGTGTGTCTTTGCTGCTGCTGTTCCTTTTTTTCTTTGGGATCACAGGTGTATACCTTTCAGTCATCATATATATTTTATTATTTATTTTATTTTACATTAGTTGACTGGGCTAGTCTAACTGGATGTATGCCCATTTTCAGTAGAGGCCGGGGGAGATGAGCTCCATGGTAAAAAAAAATAAATAAAACACAGCAAATAACATATAACAACATCAGTCATATATACAACAGACATTTCTGGTTAACACAGAAATATTCAGTGAGGACAAAAATCATAACAGTGTAAAATGCAGGCACAATACGACATACAGGTGCAATACATAAAAA
Organism: Protopterus annectens; assembly: GCF_019279795.1. Taxonomy (NCBI): domain Eukaryota; kingdom Metazoa; phylum Chordata; order Ceratodontiformes; family Protopteridae; genus Protopterus; species Protopterus annectens. The sequence continues at coordinate 26,881,208 of NC_056748.1, read as the reverse complement.
AAGATGCAGTTTAATGTATAATTGTATTGATAGAGTTTTCCCAATAATAAATATCCACAGGGATGGAAATAATGAAATGTAGAGGGAAATGGTAATTGTTGTAAATAAGAAAGATAGAACAGTTAATGAGAAGTTATAGGGTAGGCAGAGCATATTTTAGGTAGATAGATAACTAGTCAGGTTTAGTACAGGGGCATATCCAGTAAGCCTTCTGGTTTTAAAAAGTGCATGGTGTTGCAGCTGCAAGATTGCAAGCTCAAATGCCCATCCAAAATGCGTGTGTTGTTTAGGCATTGCCTACCTTGATGAAGTCTGCAGCATTTGTACTGCCTTTGGCCAGTGGGCTACTATTAAATGGTGCAACAAGCTGTTGCTGTAGGGACATCTCCCGGCCCCTGAGGAAGAAACATCCAAGATGATATCTGCTGAATCTGGAGCCTCCCTTTCAGCAAAAATGCCTTTCAGAGAGAGGCACAAAGGTGTGAAGAGTGGAGACAAGCCCAGGAAAAAGGGCAAGGAGCATAGGAAATGCTCCCCCAACAATTTCACCTCATTTGTGGCTTCTCTGCTGTCTTTGCTGAAACTTCTAAAGCTTTGGCTCCTTCACCTCTGTTGGATCCAATAGTCATTGGCTCACAGACTTCTACCTTGATAAAGCCTAGATTTTCTCTGGAGCTGGTCACCTCTAGACTGGACTCCCATTTCTTGATGCAGAGACCTATTCACAAATCCTCTAGACCTGCCCCTCCACCTCTTCCTCCGCCAGATCTGTCCAGTCTACTAGGAGTCTTACAGAAGCTGATGTGGATAGGATGATGATGTTTGTCATGACCCAGATTCACTTGGGGTTCTCCTGGTTCCTACCTCCATTGGACCCATGAGCATTGGTCCTTCCCTGTCACCTGTGGTGGTGCCCACCCTGATCCACCTTCTGGTTTTGAGGACTTTTTATCAGTGCGTCTCCCAGGAATTGCCCGCTTCAAATCTGAACTCTTTGTTGGCTTCCACTCCAGCGATATGTCTGATATGACCTGTTCAGTGCATCTCAGTTGCAGAAAGATCTCAGAGCCAAAACATTAGTGCTGGTTCTGAGTGTCTGGGATTAACTCAGAAGTTGTTAGTCTTCCCTTACTGAAAATTCAAACAATACGGAGCCAGAACTTGACTGCATACAAAGCTATACTGGTGCTTCCTGGTACCTCTGCTACTGCCTTCAAGAGATAATCATACACCATAATCAGTCACCTTATACAAAATTAATTAATTAGCCCAATTAACACATTCCATTTAAAGCAAAATAAATGCCCCACCATAAAGTGCAAATACTGATAAAAATCAAATACATATAAAATTTTTCAGCAATTAAACATTGAGATTTAATTCTTGATTTAATCCAGTTGATGTAATGTTCCAAAATTAATGATAAACTTGGTTTCCATCTGCAACAGTTTATGCACATAATCATCCCCCTGATTACATTTAGGCTTGGCCAAAACACTAAAAAACAAGCTAGCTTCAGAGCCACCATGTGCAGAATGAAAATTTTGGGCCACAGGACTTTCCAGTCTAGCATTCCTGATATCCCCCAAATGCTCCATAATAAGTCTCTTAGCCATCCTTTTAGTTTACCCAGCATACCACCTGGTAGGTGTGTATCCACATCCTATGATGTATACTATGCTGCACGTGCAGCAATTAAAGTTGCCCACGGCTTTGTAATGCCTTTTATTGATTCTCGTTACCATTTAAGTTTTCTACCCTGGCGCAAATTTTGCATTTTCCACATGGAAAACAACCTAAACAAATTCCATCAACTTGGGTTTTTCTTATGTTAAGCAACTCCTTTAGATTCAAAAACCTACTATGTGAAAACATTACCCTGCTAGGGAATGAACCAGTGGTACTCTCACCCTGAGAGACAGTGGGCCAAAATCTCTTAACCAGCCCCTTCAAAATCTCAGAAAAAGGGGAAAACTTGTTGGAAAAAAAAAAATCCTTTCATCACTCTTTTCCATGTTTTGGCTTGACCAGACCACATTTTCTTCTACAGTTTTCCTTCTTTGAACCCCTTTTGCCTTCAATTCCGCCTTTCCTAATGCAACTTCACTGTACCCTCTACTCGCCAACCTATTCTAACTTTCTCAAATTCCTCATCCAGAATACCTTTATCAAATGTATTGATAACAATTCGCTTATAGTCCCCATATTGCAATGAATCCAAAAGATGTGGGGAATGCATGTGAGTGGCCAGAAGGGATTTGTTGGCCGCAGTTTCCTTGAAAAAAGGGCTAAAGTGTACTTCACTTTTTTTCCTATGAAGAATTCAACATCAAGAAACTGCATGATCTCCCTATGTATTTTGTGGGTAAACTTAAACCCACAAGCGTTTTCTTGTAATCTTTCCATGAATTCCTGAAACTCTCTGATCTCACCTTTACAAATATCAGATAATTTATATATCGTTTATACATCACCACACACTGAGAATAAAAATTAGTGTTATAAATAAATTCTCAAAATGACCCATGAAAATCACCACATATGATGGGGCGTAAGATGCCCCCATAGCTTCTTTCTGTAAGAACGTTTGTTTTTCAAATTTGAAACAGCTATGTGTAAGGGAGAACTCTAGAAGTTGAAGCAAATAACTCGTTCGATGGCCTTCACCCATCATCTTACCTACTGCTTCCAAACCCCAAGCATTACTGAGGCTGGTATATAATGCTCTCACATCTACAGTAGCCCAGTAAGAGTTATTTCCCCACTTCATTCCACCTCCTAGATCACAAAATTCCTTACCATTCTTAAGATGAGAATCAATTCTTGACAAACGAGTTTTTAATTGGGCATCCAAAAATATACCCACATTCTGTAGATATGCCCCCACTCCTAATGCAGTTTGTCTCCCTGGGGGATTCTCCAAACTTTTATGAATCTTGGGAACAATAAAAAAATCTGGCATCCTTGGGGGTTTTTTATGTGAAGTCTTCTGACATCAGATGGGGAGAAAAAAAACATTCTTTCACCTATCAACAACAGCTCCAACAAAAGTGAATTAAAATGCATCATAGTCTTCCCTTACTCTTGGAGCCTTGGTGCTAGATAGCTTGGCTTTGATGTCTAGCTCAGAGCAGAGTTGGATCAGTTTCCAAGACCAGTTCATTTTGGAAGCTTCGGCTCCTGCTAGAGCAGTATTGGGTTTCCCCTCGGCTTCTATCTTTGAGGTGGTAGAAAGAGGGTGCTCCATTTCTGGTGATGGCACTCCTTTTTATTTTCTTCGCTCCACCTGTCCCCCAGTGAAAAGCCATGGTCCTAATTCTGTTGCTCCTATCCCGTCAGATGGGGTACCCCTGAGCCTTGAGATGTCCTCAATCTTTTGAGTACTGTCCAGGATATACCACAGCATAATCCCCCTCGGAAGCATACATGCAAGAGGAGGCACGTCATCTACCCCCCAGAAGTCTCTCACTGAAGACATGGATTTCATTGATGGGGAAGAATCTCCCAAATCCCCTCTTGAAGACGTCTCATTTGGGGAAATCTTCTAACGCATGCGACAGAAAGGTGGTTGGTAATCTGTAGCCCCTTCCAAGAAGAATCTGTGTTGGCCTTTGGATCCAGCTCGGCTACTTCTTGGGTGGTCCCCCCCACCAGTGAGATGGTGAATTTAATATCTTGATGGGCATGGAAGGTGCCAGATATGGCTGAACCCATTCCTCGGAAACCAGATATGTTTCTTGTGGCACAAAAGGATTGCCAGCATTGGAGCAAGGGACTGGCAATGGATGCTGTGGTAGTAGTGGCAGCAGCCAGTAAAGAGATGGCCGAAGAAAGCTTATCTGTCCATCCCCCTAACCTAGGGCATTGGACAAGTATTGGGAAGTGAGTTTATATGTTCATAGTTTGTGTTAGCTAGCTGCACTTGCAGACCATTTTTAAGCCTAGTCATTTTCCCTTTCCCTTTCTGTGCATGAAATAACCTATCCCATTTGGCTATAGATTGGTCTTACCCAGCCCATGGTCAGTAATTATATATTACCCCTAATGAGAATATAGGATCATACCATATAATTGAGGGACCCATGCACGAGATAATGCATTATAGGATCTGCCTCTGTTCATTTGTAGTACTGGGGGCAGTACTGGGTTACATTTTCCATTTCTCATCCATAGATGTAAGTTGCACTTGAATAAAGTACAGGATTTTACCTTGTTTTATGTGGATAGGGAGTCTGTTTCAGAGCAGCGGTATCCTCAACAAGGTATACCTGTCCCTCCAAACTGTTGTTTTAACATTGCAAAAGAGGTTTAGATCCCTAGACAGATACTATTTGACTTGCTGATGTACAGTAGATCCATCAGTAGTGAGTCGGAGAATGCTTTGTATGCCAGACACAGGTTAGCTCGTAGTCTGTAGGTTACAGAGTATAGTGTCAAGGCTTTGACAGTCCCCATATGCCATGTTGTTGACCTTGTATCATTTTAGTAAGATATCTCGGTGAGTGTACCAGTTGCTGCATGTGTCTGGACAAATACATGACAATGGGGCATTATATTCAATTATTGACCTAATGAGAGCTAAGTAAAGGGGGGCCAATGACATCCCCAGATCTCGACACAACCCCTCCCCTTTTTTTGTTATAAGCTGTGCAATATAAAAAGATGTTCTTGCAACAGTGGACACATTGGTCAAAAATTAGGTCATTGTCCACATAAGTTCTCAATTCCCAGACAACCGAGTCAACTCTTAGGATGTATTGTCAGTGTGGTAGATCCCTTGGGTAGATGACTTCTCAAAGGATATAGTAATGGATTTTTTTGGCATTTAGTTTCAGTCCATAATTTTGCACCAGTTCTTTATTTCGGACAAACCTTCCTGCAGGATGGATAAGTCAGTTGGAGATTCAATGACTGCTCCTAGCCTGTAGTCATTTGCAAATTTAGTCAGTCAGAGCCCTTTGGTATTGGCCTTTACTTCAGAAAAGTACATGCCAAACTGGAACTTCAGCTTAATGCTTTATGTTTCAGCTAGCTTCACTTTGAGGAGACTGAATTTTCTCACACACATGACAAGATTTCAGAAAGATTTGATTAAGGAGCTCTCCAAATCTTTCTCAAGGACTGTCTGTGGAGGTCAAGAAAAATGTGGATTCACAATTGGCCTCCCTACAAGTCTCTATTGAATGCCTCCATGTGCGTGATGTCTAAGGTGACTGAGGGTATTTTGAGAGCTGTTGGCACAGCCATTACCATAAAGAGACGTGCTTGGATGCACTTATATGACTTTGCAGAGCCTTTCAAGACAGCCTTGGTCAATGCCTTTTCAATGGTTTGACCCTTTTTGGACAGAAGGTCAAGAACACACTCTTTAGAAGTGAACAAGATGGGAAAACACTTTCTGCTGTAGGCATACAGTTCCCTACCCAACTAGAGGTCATTCTTTAGAAACTAGAAAGGGATTAAGAAGCTGTAGTTTTGAAGTCTCAAGTGTTTTCCCCAGACACTCCTGTAGAAAGACCTCCAACAGTAATCCGACAGTGTTAGAGCAGATTTTATGTCGATGGACCATGCTTCAGTCTTTTTGCGTCTTCCCACAACACCAAATGGAGCAGGTTATTTGTCCTGATCCCTCTGGAGGGAGAGTCACCAAGGGATGTTCTGCACATTGGTCCCCCCTCCCTTTTCTTCTCTATGCCTTTCCCCCTACTCAACTGATCCCAAAATTTCTACAGAAAGAATCAGAGAGGAAGATAACAGTCTTCCTCATTGCCCCATTCTGGCCTCATCAGTTGTGTTTTCCCTTTCTCTGGCCTTACTGCCCTGCATGTTACATACATCCATATCCAAGAAATGCATTTTACCTACAGCATATAGGTAGAATGCAGAGCACCTGGTTAAAACCCTCACAAAGGCAGATAGGACATTCAGACTTCACAGAGATGGAGCCACAGACAAGAAGTCAACCAGAGAAGCAAGTGCTGTGAGATGACAATGCTGCACACTGTGCCAAATCACCAAAGGTAGCCATTTATTATGTGCAGTGCTGATGTTTGATTGTGATGGTGAGTGAAAGAAGTTATGATGCACTGCAACCCCCCCATTACAAACTTATAACTATAAGTCATAGCAGTGATAATTTTCACACACTGATTTCAGCAAACATAATACATTTTGCAACACTGCCTGTACAATGGTAGATCAGTGGTGGTTTCACAGTAATCAAACAACATCAAGGGTTAAATCATAGCCTTTTTAATTGTCTCTCCACTAACTGATTACAAAATAAATAAACTTTCCTTATCTTTCACTTATGGAAAGACCAGAAAGGTTGTCGTCCTCAAAAATAAGCTGTTCGTTGCTGCTTGTAGCAGTTGCTGCTGCTGCTTTACTTTTACTCTTTTTTTTTTTTTTTTCCTGGGGAACCAAATTGAACATTATTACTGTCAACTAGCAGCACCCTCCAGGCACACAGGCAGATAACACTAGAGTCTGCAGTCATTCCAGTAAAGAAGAAATCATAGCTCTATGAACGGTTGCTCCAACACATTCATGTCTGCCAAAATGGGCTGCATAGCTGTCATAGGTGTGTACTAGGCTAATGGCCCTGTAGCCTTTACAAGCCTAGCCCCCCCAAAAATTGCCCAGGCACTGTGCCACCTGATGTTAGTTCACAGTGCCCATATCCAGTAGGGCAACTGGAATGATCCCTGGAGTGAACTTTGTTACCCATCCACTCGTCAAGATTTCTCTTGAAGAGGGCCAACGAGGTGCTCTGCTTGACATGAATGAGAAGCTTATTCCAAAGTATGAGCAGCCCTTGGGAGATGAACCTGCCCCTCTAGCATGTTCTCTTAATTGTAGAAACGAGGGTGATCTCTGGAACGTGTGGCATGGGGGGATTGGGATTTCTTTAGTTGTAGCATTCCAAGTAGGGCTGGGTCGGGCATGGCTTTGTAAGTCAAGCAGAGATCACCTCTAAGCAGATGATAAGAAACCGAGAACAGCTTAAGTTTCTTGAGTCTGTCCTTGTAGGACACTTGTTTAAGTCCTAGGATCCTTTTTGTGAAGTACTTTTGTGGCCTCTCCAGCTGTTGTAGGTGTCTGGACAGGTATATGCCAAATGGGGTGGTATATTCGATGACTGGTCTAATAAGGGATGAGTAGAGAAGGATGATGACCTTTCTTTCAGGATGCGAAACATTTGGTTATAAGATGTGCCACGTCGAAGGACTTTCTGACCACAATGGCAGTGTGGTGGTCGAAGGTGAGGTGGCTGTTGACCTGGGTGCCCAAATCTCTTATGGGCCCTTTCAGTGTTCTCAGGGCTTCCATCAGTGTGGTAATTCGTGGGAACAGATTTTTTTCCAAAGGGGATGATAACGCATTTTTGGCGTTGAGCTTCAGGCCATGGTTTTGATACCAGTCATTGGTCTCAGAGAGGCCCCTTTGTAGGATGTCTGCATCACTTGGGGAGTTGATGACTCCTAGCTTGCAGTCATCAGTGAACTTGGTCAGCCAGAGGCCTTCTGTGTTGGCCTGGACGTCTGAGAAGTAGATGCCAAACAGGAGAGGGCCCAGGCCTGAGCCCTGTGAGACTCCACTTGTGTCTGATTGACAGTCTGACTTGGAATCTGCAAATTTCATTCTGTGGGTCCTGTCTTTGAGCCAGTTTGCAACCCACCTAGTGATGTAAGGATTGATGCCTAGTTTGGTGAGTTTATCATTGATACCCGAGTGGGGAATGGTATCATAGGCCTTGGCCAGGTCGAGGTAGGCTGTATGCACTGCCTTATCCTCATCCACAGCCTTGGTGACTGCCTCAAAGAAGTCAACCAGGTTCAGCAGGCAGGATCTCCCCTTGACAAAGCCAAACTGTGTGGGGTCAAGAGTTTGACGATTGCCTATGTCTTAGCTAAGCAGGTCCATGATGATGTGCTCCATAGCTTTGTATACCAGACTTGTCAGGTTAATGGGGTGATAGTTCCCAGGGTCTGTAGTTGCTCCCCCTTTATGGAGCGGGATGACTGTAGCAGTGCACCATTTGTTAGGGACATAGCCTGAGATAAGGCTGTGATTGGTGCCAGTTCGTTTTGTAGCTCATGTAGGACGCAGCCAGGGATATTATCAGGTCCCATGGACGCTGTATTCTTGGCTTTGGACACTGCAGCTTTTACCTGTGCTACAGAAATGGTGGGTACCAGGTTTTCTTTTGGTATTGTGATAGGGCCCTTGGGGTAAAGTTGGCATTGAATCTGTTGACCAGTATGTTGGCTATATCTGTTGGCTCAGTATAGGAGGTGCCATTGTGCAGCTATCGAAGACTTTGTGGTGGTTTTTGGTGTCCGTTGCAATTCTGCCTTCATAGCTGGCTTTAAAGGATTTGCTAACGGATCTCGGCTTTTTGTTGAGACTGATGAGGTTTTCCAGTCGTGTGACTTTATTTATTTTTTTTTTGCAACAGTTTCTTCCTTCTGTTGTAGAGTTTACTGATGGCTGGGGCCACCAGATTGGCTTCCTTTTTTTGGAGGAGAGCATCTTAGTTCTATTTGGTATGGCAGGGTCCATGTATTTGTGTGCATGCTCGTACAGTGCATTGGTGTATGATTTGGCAGTCATGCAGCTATTTTTCATTGGCATGGGTGCCAAGAAGTTAGCCACCTCTGTTTTTAGGAGCTCAAAGTCGGCTTTAGAGAAGTTTTTCAGGGTGGTCACTTGCATAGCTTTCAGTTGTGTCTGATTTTTTGCAGCATGTCCAAAAAGAAATTCGAAAAAGAAGTTGAGAAGCTGGATAAACCACACAGTTTTTTGAACAAAATAATGAACGCTTTATTCCCAGTCTGCGTTTTCGTCCCCTATGGACTTCATCAGATCCACAATCTCTAGTAGACATTCATTAATATACATAGGTTCATTTCATTCAACCAATCATTTAATGCCTATTAATTCAAAACAACAAATAAAATTGCTTTACCACTTGATTATTATTCTTGTTCATTTAAAAACACTATATATGTTATTTTAAAACATTTTACAATTTTAATGCTTAAATACTTTTTAAAAAAAACTTTAACTAGTAAATCAAAGCAAACTTTGATTTAATTTGTTTAAAACTTGCCTTTAAAAATATATATTATATATTTTGTTTAAAACAACTTTCATGAAACCCAGTTTATATGGACTTTAAATGTGAACTAGTGCCATCTGCTGGTCTTTAAAATTACTACATCCACCTTTTATATTCTAGCAGCTCTTAATTTTAATAATGGTAAGATGGATATATATTCATTTAGACCAGGAAATTTATTGGCTTCTAGGGCCACTTGCCACCATAATTCTTTGTAACTAATACTCTCCTCCCAAGGACCTCCCCTAATGTCTTTTTTAACTTGGTCCAATACAAAGAATTTAAAGTCATTTTCTTTACATGTGAGCGCATGTCTATAAAGTGCATTGGTTTCTTTGCATTTACCCATTTCATATATATGCTCGTAGATCCTCTTTTTCAAGGATCTCTCAGTTTTCCCTACGTAGTAGGATGAGCATTTCATGCATATTGCTAGGTAAACCAGCCCTATTGAATCACAATTAAAGTAGCCCTTACTATGTAGCCATAATTTCTTACTTTCTAAGTATATTTTCTCTTGGTTAATAACAAACCCACATTGCCTACACTTTCCACATTTATAGGTACCTACTCTTGATGTGTTACTTCTGTCGCCCAATTTTCTTTCTACCTTTCCAATTTCCAAAATATTTTTTACATTAACTGAATTCTTAAATACCACCTTTAACTTTTGCTCTGGGAGCCCTTCTAAGTCAGTTAAACTTTTAAATTTCTCCCATTCTTTTTGAAATAACCATTTCACTGACTTATTAAGGGCATTATACTCAAGAACCAATGCTTGCTGATAATTTTCATTCTCAAAAAACTCATTGGTCTCTAAATTTTGTACATTTTCCTTCTCCCCTATGATGGGTTTGAACCTTCCCTTTCTCCCTATTTCAACTTCGTCCCTCAAGTTTTTAATAAACTGCTCTGGGTACCCTCTTTCGTGGAACATCTGTTCTAATTTGTCACATTCTTTTATAAAATCAGTTTCAGAGCTTGTCATCCTTGAAACTCTAACGAACTGCCCCTTTACTAAATTTCTCTTACAGTAAATGGGGTGTCCGCTATCAAAGTGAAGGAAGGAGTTAACATATGTTTCTTTTCTAAATACCCTAGTATCAAAGAAATCCGTATTTTTATAAATCTCAATATCCAAGTATGCTATACTCTTAATGGACATATTGTATGTGAACTTCAAAAAGTCCGTTGTACCACTAATATATTTTATAAATTCTTTCAACTTGTCCTCACCTCCCATCCAAAAAATTATTATGTCATCTAAAAACCTCTTATATAACTTACAATATTCCATGTAGCCCGATTCAAATATATATTTTTCCTCCCAATTGGCAAGTACTAAATTGGCAAAAGTAGGGGCACAAGCTGCCCCCATTGCCACTCCTTGGATTTGTTGAAAAAATTCCCCTTTATGAATAAGAAAATTATTTTTCAAAATTAAATCCATAAAGCCTACGCATGCTATCTTATCTTCAAATTTTAATTTTTTGTCATTAAATATTTCTTCTTCAAACATTCTAATTCCTTTTTCATATGGAATGGATCCAAACAGGTCTACTACATCTATTGTTACAAAAATAATTTCTTTGTCAAAATTTCTGGAGTTAATTCTCTTAGTAGATCCCATGAGTCTCTCAGTATTGCTTCCTTATTTTTCCATATGTGTTTTGTTTTAACATCAACAAATTTTGCCATGGGTGTAGTTTTTGAACTTCCTGCTGCTACAATAGGTCTAAATGGGGATTTTTACTATCCTTATGTATCTTTGGTATACCGAAGATGGCAGGTATCTTTGGCTTACTAACCGTAAGGTATGCCACCATTTTCCCGTCTATGACTTTTTCAAGGGCCAAATCTTCCAGGATCATGTCTATCCTTCTATAGGCAATATTTATCTCATTCTTGGAGACAGTCCTATACTTAGTTGTATCCATCAAAATATCATTCATCTTCCTTCATATTCTATGACATCCATGATCACGACCCCCCCACCCTTGTCGGGTTTCATAACTCTGATACCTGCACTTTCCTTTAATTCTTCCAAAATCTTCTTTTCCCCCATTTCTAAGTTATTCTTGTACTTAACCTTTTTGTCCATTTTATTAATCACATTTTCCATATAACTTTCAAAGTTTTTTAGTTGAGCATGGATAGGTGGGTTGAATATGGATTTATTTTTTAATATTCTCTGTTCTTCTGTCTTATTAATATTATTTCTATCAATCCCTTCCTTTTTAAATAGAAGTTCCAGATTCATTTTCCTCATGAACAATTTTATGTCTAACAAAGTTTGTACCCTATTCCCCTTGACTAATGGAATGAATTTAAATCCTTTTTCCAATAAAGAAAAATGTTCACCCCTCAACTCTATATTACTAAAATTGTATATGGTGAACCCGCCCTTTGTATATTTGTTACCTTTTTTCTTTATTCTTTCTGTTGTTTTCCTTTTTTCACTAGTCAAAGGGTCTATTGCATGTATCTCCCCTTTCCTCTTGTCCCCCCATCCCTGTAAAAATTTCTTTGATTGCCATTCCTAAAATGTTCTTCCCCTTCATATCTACCTAATGGTGGGAATTCAGTGTCATAATCTTCATAGAAAGTTTCAGTTTGGGGTTCCCCTTTTCTATAGTCAACATAATATCCCCCTTCCTTCTTGTGAGAATTTTTATGTAGGGATACACCATTATACACAGGTTTAGGGTAGCTTATGTCCTTTTCATATTCTATTATATCCCTTTTTAACTTGTCCATCTTTCTGTTGACCAATACATTACATCTTCCATCTATTTCCTTTTTAAGTTCCATATATTTTTGTCTCTCTTCTTTGATACTATAAACCAGGTCTTCCTTAACTAAACCATCAAGTTCAATAATTTGTTCATGAATCATTGTTAAATTTCTGTTGTTTTCATCAATAATGCATTTCACAATCTCTAAACCACAATTATTAAAAACATTTACAAGTTCATTGTGGAAAATAGACCCAATTTGTACATTATTTGGGTATTTCCACGTACGTAGTCCCTTAGGGACTATTTTCCGTCTCAAACATTCTGTAAGATAACCATTTTCTACTATAATGGATTTATATTTGTACATCAACTTAGAAGCATTGTCCACCTTTTTGCTAAAAGAATCAGTGTTGACTGCTAGTCGGTGTTGCCCCACACCGTTTTCAGGATTAAAGTTAACATTAAAGTTAAAATTACGTTGTTCTTTCAGCCATTGATTCATATCAACGGTATTCATATTAGGAACAGTACCTTGTGAACATTCCAATATTTCCGTCACATCACTGAAGTTGACCATCGTTTCCTCTGTCTCCAACTCCTGAAAAGCATTCGGAGTAACTGCCGGATCGAATACTGAACCGTTCGGTTCATCTCCTTCCCTTGGTATTCTCTCACTTCCAAAACAAGGTCTCTTCCTCTTCTGTCGTTGCTGCCGTGCTCCCAGGTCTTGAACCGCATCTTCCCCTTCCGGTTCGTAGGTATTACGTAAAAAAGACTCGCACAAAGGTGTAAGCAAGTCAACCAAGGCAGTGAGCTGCCCTATAAGTTTCCTAGCCTGACTGCTATCGTCGCAACAGGTCTGCCTCTCACTCTCCTTCTCCATACCGTAACAGTCACCACGAAAAAATACAATACGGTAAATTTCTCCACAAGTACCAATAAATCCAAAAAGAAATTCGAAAAAGAAGTTGAGAAGCTGGATAAACCACACAGTTTTTTGAACAAAATAATGAACGCTTTATTCCCAGTCTGCGTTTTCGTCCCCTATGGACTTCATCAGATCCACAATCTCTAGTAGACATTCATTAATATACATAGGTTCATTTCATTCAACCAATCATTTAATGCCTATTAATTCAAAACAACAAATAAAATTGCTTTACCACTTGATTATTATTCTTGTTCATTTAAAAACACTATATATGTTATTTTAAAACATTTTACAATTTTAATGCTTAAATACTTTTTAAAAAAAACTTTAACTAGTAAATCAAAGCAAACTTTGATTTAATTTGTTTAAAACTTGCCTTTAAAAATATATATTATATATTTTGTTTAAAACAACTTTCATGAAACCCAGTTTATATGGACTTTAAATGTGAACTAGTGCCATCTGCTGGTCTTTAAAATTACTACATCCACCTTTTATATTCTAGCAGCTCTTAATTTTAATAATGGTAAGATGGATATATATTCATTTAGACCAGGAAATTTATTGGCTTCTAGGGCCACTTGCCACCATAATTCTTTGTAACTAATACTCTCCTCCCAAGGACCTCCCCTAATGTCTTTTTTAACTTGGTCCAATACAAAGAATTTAAAGTCATTTTCTTTACATGTGAGCGCATGTCTATAAAGTGCATTGGTTTCTTTGCATTTACCCATTTCATATATATGCTCGTAGATCCTCTTTTTCAAGGATCTCTCAGTTTTCCCTACGTAGTAGGATGAGCATTTCATGCATATTGCTAGGTAAACCAGCCCTATTGAATCACAATTAAAGTAGCCCTTACTATGTAGCCATAATTTCTTACTTTCTAAGTATATTTTCTCTTGGTTAATAACAAACCCACATTGCCTACACTTTCCACATTTATAGGTACCTACTCTTGATGTGTTACTTCTGTCGCCCAGCGTTCATTATTTTGTTCAAAAAACTGTGTGGTTTATCCAGCTTCTCAACTTCTTTTTCGAATTTCTTTTTGGATTTATTGGTACTTGTGGAGAAATTTACCGTATTGTATTTTTTCGTGGTGACTGTTACGGTATGGAGAAGGAGAGTGAGAGGCAGACCTGTTGCGACGATAGCAGTCAGGCTAGGAAACTTATAGGGCAGCTCACTGCCTTGGTTGACTTGCTTACACCTTTGTGCGAGTCTTTTTTACGTAATACCTACGAACCGGAAGGGGAAGATGCGGTTCAAGACCTGGGAGCACGGCAGCAACGACAGAAGAGGAAGAGACCTTGTTTTGGAAGTGAGAGAATACCAAGGGAAGGAGATGAACCGAACGGTTCAGTATTCGATCCGGCAGTTACTCCGAATGCTTTTCAGGAGTTGGAGACAGAGGAAACGATGGTCAACTTCAGTGATGTGACGGAAATATTGGAATGTTCACAAGGTACTGTTCCTAATATGAATACCGTTGATATGAATCAATGGCTGAAAGAACAACGTAATTTTAACTTTAATGTTAACTTTAATCCTGAAAACGGTGTGGGGCAACACCGACTAGCAGTCAACACTGATTCTTTTAGCAAAAAGGTGGACAATGCTTCTAAGTTGATGTACAAATATAAATCCATTATAGTAGAAAATGGTTATCTTACAGAATGTTTGAGACAGAAAATAGTCCCCAAGGGACTACGTACGTGGAAATACCCAAACAATGTACAAATTGGGTCTATTTTCCACAATGAACTTGTAAATGTTTTTAATAATTGTGGTTTAGAGATTGTGAAATGTATTATTGATGAAAACAACAGAAATTTAACAATGATTCATGAACAAATTATTGAACTTGATGGTTTAGTTAAGGAAGACCTGGTTTATAGTATCAAAGAAGAGAGACAAAAATATATGGAACTTAAAAAGGAAATAGATGGAAGATGTAATGTATTGGTCAACAGAAAGATGGACAAGTTAAAAAGGGATATAATAGAATATGAAAAGGACATAAGCTACCCTAAACCTGTGTATAATGGTGTATCCCTACATAAAAATTCTCACAAGAAGGAAGGGGGATATTATGTTGACTATAGAAAAGGGGAACCCCAAACTGAAACTTTCTATGAAGATTATGACACTGAATTCCCACCATTAGGTAGATATGAAGGGGAAGAACATTTTAGGAATGGTAATCAAAGAAATTTTTACAGGGATGGGGGGACAAGAGGAAAGGGGAGATATATGCAATAGACCCTTTGACTAGTGAAAAAAGGAAAACAACAGAAAAAATAAAGAAAAAAGGTAACAAATATACAAAGGGCGGGTTCACCATATACAATTTTAGTAATATAGAGTTGAGGGGTGAACATTTTTCTTTATTGGAAAAAGGATTTAAATTCATTCCATTAGTCAAGGGGAATAGGGTACAAACTTTGTTAGACATAAAATTGTTCATGAGGAAAATGAATCTGGAACTTCTATTTAAAAAGGAAGGGATTGATAGAAATAATATTAATAAGACAGAAGAACAGAGAATATTAAAGAACAAATCTATATTCAACCCACCTATCCATGCTCAACTAAAAAACTTTGAAAGTTATATGGAAAATGTGATTAATAAAATGGACAAAAAGGTTAAGTACAAGAATAACTTAGAAATGGGGGAAAAGAAGATTTTGGAAGAATTAAAGGAAAGTGCAGGTATCAGAGTTATGAAACCCGACAAGGGTGGGGGGGTCGTGATCATGGATGTCATAGAATATGAAGGGAAGATGAATGATATTTTGATGGATACAACTAAGTATAGGACTGTCTCCAAGAATGAGATAAATATTGCCTATAGAAGGATAGACATGATCCTGGAAGATTTGGCCCTTGAAAAAGTCATAGACGGGAAAATGGTGGCATACCTTACGGTTAGTAAGCCAAAGATACCTGCCATCTTCGGTATACCGAAGATACATAAGGATAGTAAAAATCCCCCATTTAGACCTATTGTAGCAGCAGGAAGTTCAAAAACTACACCCATGGCAAAATTTGTTGATGTTAAAACAAAACACATATGGAAAAATAAGGAAGCAATACTGAGAGACTCATGGGATCTACTAAGAGAATTAACTCCAGAAATTTTTGACAAAGAAATTATTTTTGTAACAATAGATGTAGTAGTCCTGTTTGGATCCATTCCATATGAAAAAGGAATTAGAATGTTTGAAGAAGAAATATTTAATGACAAAAAATTAAAATTTGAAGATAAGATAGCATGCGTAGGCTTTATGGATTTAATTTTGAAAAATAATTTTCTTATTCATAAAGGGGAATTTTTTCAACAAATCCAAGGAGTGGCAATGGGGGCAGCTTGTGCCCCTACTTTGCCAATTTAGTACTTGCCAATTGGGAGGAAAATATATATTTGAATCGGGCTACATGGAATATTGTAAGTTATATAAGAGGTTTTAGATGACATAATAATTTTTTGGATGGGGGGTGAGGACAAGTTGAAAGAATTTATAAAATATATTAGTGGTACAACGGACTTTTGAAGTTCACATACAATATGTCCATTAAGAGTATAGCATACTTGGATATTGAGATTTATAAAAATACGGATTTCTTTGATACTAGGGTATTTAGAAAAGAAACATATGTTAACTCCTTCCTTCACTTTGATAGCGGACACCCCATTTACTGTAAGAGAAATTTAGTAAAGGGGCAGTTCGTTAGAGGTTCAAGGATGACAAGCTCTGAAACTGATTTTATAAAAGAATGTGACAAATTAGAACAGATGTTCCACGAAAGAGGGTACCCAGAGCAGTTTATTAAAAACTTGAGGGACGAAGTTGAAATAGGGAGAAAGGGAAGGTTCAAACCCATCATAGGGGAGAAGGAAAATGTACAAAATTTAGAGACCAATGAGTTTTTTGAGAATGAAAATTATCAGCAAGCATTGGTTCTTGAGTATAATGCCCTTAATAAGTCAGTGAAATGGTTATTTCAAAAAGAATGGGAGAAATTTAAAAGTTTAACTGACTTAGAAGGGCTCCCAGAGCAAAAGTTAAAGGTGGTATTTAAGAATTCAGTTAATGTAAAAATATTTTGGAAATTGGAAAGGTAGAAAGAAAATTGGGCGACAGAAGTAACACATCAAGAGTAGGTACCTATAAATGTGGAAAGTGTAGGCAATGTGGGTTTGTTATTAACCAAGAGAAAATATACTTAGAAAGTAAGAAATTATGGCTACATAGTAAGGGCTACTTTAATTGTGATTCAATAGGGCTGGTTTACCTAGCAATATGCATGAAATGCTCATCCTACTACGTAGGGAAAACTGAGAGATCCTTGAAAAGAGGATCTACGAGCATATATATGAAATGGGTAAATGCAAAGAAACCAATGCACTTTATAGACATGCTCACATGTAAAGAAAATGACTTTAAATTCTTTGTATTGGACCAAGTTAAAAAGACATTAGGGAGGTCCTTGGGAGGAGAGTATTAGTTACAAAGAATTATGGTGGCAAGTGGCCCTAGAAGCCAATAAATTTCCTGGTCTAAATGAATATATATCCATCTTACCATTATTAAAATTAAGAGCTGCTAGAATATAAAAGGTGGATGTAGTAATTTTAAAGACCAGCAGATGGCACTAGTTCACATTTAAAGTCCATATAAACTGGGTTTCATGAAAGTTGTTTTAAACAAAATATATAATATATATTTTTAAAGGCAAGTTTTAAACAAATTAAATCAAAGTTTGCTTTGATTTACTAGTTAAAGTTTTTTAAAAAGTATTTAAGCATTAAAATTGTAAAATGTTTTAAAATAACATATATAGTGTTTTTAAATGAACAAGAATAATAATCAAGTGGTAAAGCAATTTTATTTGTTGTTTTGAATTAATAGGCATTAAATGATTGGTTGAATGAAATGAACCTATGTATATTAATGAATGTCTACTAGAGATTGTGGATCTGATGAAGTCCATAGGGGACGAAAACGCAGACTGGGAATAAAGCGTTCATTATTTTGTTCAAAAAACTGTGTGGTTTATCCAGCTTCTCAACTTCTTTTTCGAATTTCTTTTTGGATTTATTGGTACTTGTGGAGAAATTTACCGTATTGTATTTTTTTGCAGCATGTACTTGATTTCACCTTATATTTTTGCCCTGTCCCTTGTTATTTTTTTTTCTCGTAAATCACTGAAGGTTGCTCTCAGTTAATAAATGCGAATGTTATAGTTTCATACTACTATTTCTTCAGAAAGTCCATGTTAATGCAAGCCCTGTTCAACTAACTTTCTAAGTGAATTACTTTAATATTAAACATTGTCCCTGATTTTTCACCTCTGTCTCCCATTATTTTTGTCTCTGTCACTGATTATTGAGCAAAAAAGTTGAGCGCTATGTTCACTTGTCCTTGATTTTGCCTTATATTTTTGTCCTTTCCCTTGCAAAAGTTTACTTTTCTGGTAAGTCACTGAGGTTTACGCAGTAATGCCAGACATAGGTTTCACGTTTTTAGTATTCCAAAATTCATGTTGATGCAAAACTGCTGATGCAAAACCTGTTCTGTTAACTTTCTTAGTGAAGTAAATTAATATTTAAAAACTGTCCCGATTATTATAAAAAGTTGAGAGCTATGAGAGTTATTCAAATATGAATTAAAAAACACAGACCAAGAGTCAAAACTACTGTGTTTATTCTCCAAATTCCATGTGCTTCTTGGCACTGTTTGATGTTCTGTTGTCATACCAGCCTCTGACCCAGTCAGCAGTAAGGACAGGTGTGTGCCACCAGGGCAGCAGTGTTTGTTCATTTTTGTGCTGCTTGTCATTGTAGTTTAGTATACATGCTGACGTTGGAAACTAACATTGCTGAACTTTAGGAAACTTGGAAGTACAGCGTAAACCTGAGGAACTGGAGCAGTTAGCTGTAGTATTGGAGATTCAAATGAAGCATTTAATATGTTGAACATAAGATCACTGTTGCAGTAGCCTTAGCTAGTTGGGTCCAATGCCCACCAAACATCCAGCTTTTCAAATTTGAAGGGCAACCTCCACTCACTCTGTCAGGAGCTTGAATAGAACTCCATATATAAAAACTGAGCACCAAAATATTCACTTTCTTGCCACTGAAATGCACTCCTTCAGCAGGCTTTGTGGAACTGTCCATCAGTTAGTGATCCTTCCCAGCTGGTCAGATAAGTCTCCTTTTGGGGAAAACCTTCCACATAATCATTTTTCTAAGGATAAGCTGTGTTTTTCCTGTGAAAGTATTGGTTTTGTTGGGTAGGAAACTTGTATGGTTAGGACTGTGACAGTTGTCAGGTGCTTATTTACTGTGTGAATGCTTGTGTGAGCAAACTGTGTAGTTAACCAAATGTTTTGACAGCATTTCCTACATACTTATGTAGCTTTTATGTGCTAAGGGCAGGAAATTTTACTTCTGGGGGATGGTCAGCGATTTTCTTATCTCAGTACCATCTTTTCGCTGTTATAAGGTTTATTGACTCTTTCAAGCTGCACTGCCTGTCTTCAGTACTTGCTTTTCAGCTGAACGTATGGAGCAGTTGCCATTCTCCTTGGTTTTTCCTTTCTCCATCTGCAAGAAGGAATCTGTCTGGAAATCTTTTGGTCTCAGGCCTTCTTCAGTTGTGCTTCTGCAGCCAATAAGCGAGACTGTTGTGGCCAGATTTTTACCCATTGCCTCTGGTGTAGCAGCTACAGCCATTAAGGAAAGGGGGACAGACGCATCCTCTGCAGCTGCAGAGTTGCCCTTTACGTTTAAGGGAGAACCACTGTTGGTTTGATGGGAAGGAGGAAGATGAAGACCTACCAATAAGTCAGGAAAGGAAACCTGATCCCTGGGATAGAGTGCCTGCTTTAGGTCTGCCTTATTTTCAGGGCGTTTCCCAGGAAAAGAAAACAAAAAGAATGAAATGTGACTTTTGTTCCTGTTTAATGGACAGGGAAGATTTGCTGGGATTTGCTAGGGAGTTAATTTCCTCTTTTACGTTACCCACGACCTCTTCAGTAAACAGAGTTTTCTCTCACTTTCTGATTCTTATCTTCACTCCAAAGACTAAAGATTGGAAGAGAAAGGAGAATGTTGTGCTTCAAGATTTTCTTCTCAGCCTGAAGATTCTGATTCTGAGGAAAGTGTTGCATCCAGTTTCATTCCAGAAGATTTTTTTTTTTCTGAAAATTCATTTAAGGTTAAATGTTTTGTCACTGGGATTTGAGTGAAAATTTCTGTCTCTCAGCAAATGTATTGTGATTTGATTCTAAGTCTGCAGCTATTCCTACTCTTGTATCTGCTTTAGAGAATGATTTTCTCACATTTTGTAGTTTACCTGAAAGCCTTGGAAGTCTGGGAGGTTGCACAGGGTACCTCCGACTAACCCTAAAGCAGACCCTGCAGTGATTTCCTTATCCAAAACTGCTGCTTCTTGACAAATTGCTAATGCTAAGCCTATTCCCTCTAAGAAGGATGAGAGAGCTTTTGACAAATTTGGGAAGAAAATGTATTATTTTTCCATTTTAACAGTAAGGTTCATAGGTGTGTACTAGCCTAATGACCCTGGAGCCTTTACAAGCCTAGCCCATAGAACTGCCCTGGCATCATGCTGCCCATTAAGAATTTTGAATGGCCAGGTTTGCATGTTAAAGTTTTTACTTTTATCTTTTGAGAACATAAAAAAGTTAAATGTTGACCTTCCCTTTTCTGTGTTGAAAAATTCTTTGAGTGCCTCTTTACTGTCTGCTTCTCATGTAATTAAACATTATTTAAATTATTCTTATGATACTGTTGATACTGACTCCAGAGCTGCTGTTTATGAGCAAGTGATGTGAAGATTTGCTTTATCTTTCTCAAAGTCTTTCTGAAGTTGTTAAAACGGTGATTTTAAATTCTCCCTTGCTGGATAAAGACATTCCATTTGACCCTTCTGCTGCTGAGGTGTGTTAACAGATTTGAGGTGAGATGAAAGTTGATTTGAGGGGTGACACAGTCTTCCAGTCTTCCTTTTTTAATGCGTATAAATATTTCATTTCACAACAGCTCCCTTTTTCAAAAAGACAAAGCAGCAAGGTTCCTCTAGACAGGATTAAAGTAAGCAGTTCCAAGGAGGCTCTGAAAAGGAGAAAAGCCTCTCAAGGATAGTCTAAAAGGTCAAAATGACTATCAGTATCTTCAGACTTCATCCCCCCTCACCCCCAACAATCTCTCCCTTTCTCTAAGTCTGCATTTCCTTATGCGACACCAGATTGTTTAAGACAAAAAGGTTCTTCAAGTCATGTAGCACGGGTACTTTTGGCAATGGGAGTCCCTCCCTCCCTTTCAGGGGATTCTTGCTTGCCTAGTAAACCAGTAACCTATGATAATCTTCATGTTTCACTGTTGCAGTCATAGCCGATGGAATTTCCTAACATGGAAGCTCTTGGCCGGGTTGACTACCAGAGAATTTTCTCCTCTTCCTGAAACCAGCAGATGCCCTGACTGAAGTCAAGACACCTGCATATAAAGGGAGTCTGCCAGCACCATAACCTCAGTTTTTTCCTGCCATTGGAACCCGAAGTAGAGTGTTAATCAGTGCATCGGTCGGTCCTCACCAGAGAAAGATGTCTAACGCTAAGTACCCTATTAGGGAGCTTTTCATATGTTTCTTGACTAATGTCAGAGAAAGTTAATAACGGACTCCACTGTAGCAAGCAGATACCACACCAGGAGATGTTCATCGTGTTTCACTGTTGCAGTCATTACTCTTGGGTTATCCTGCTGGCAGGCTACCCTACCTGCAGTCGGCCAGAGTTCCAAAGTCTAGGTCCGGCGTCGGTTGCTGTAGCTTCTTCCCTGACGTCAGTGCGCCAGGGGTATAAAAGTTGCTGTTGACGCCATTTTCTTCAGTCTTTCTTGCTGCATGGTGCCCGAAGCAAAAGCAGTTCGCAAGTGCCGGTCGGCCAACTCCTGAGATTTTCAAAGCTGAATTTCAGAACCAAAGTCTTCATTAAAGCTAAGTACCCCGTTGGGGAAACTTTTTTTTCTTGCTCCAGACCTCTGTCAGAAAAAGTTAACAGTTGTATTTCTTGTGGGAAGCAAATACCTCATAAAGATTTTCACTCTTATTATTCCTTGCCTAGGCCCTGATCACAAAGTTGCTAGCTGTCGGCTTTGTGCTAGATTCAAGCAACGCACTATCAAGCATCGGTTCGATTTTGCATTTCATTACTTTGGCCGAAGATTTAATTATATAATGCCGGCGGAACAGCCGACAACCAGAGTTTACAAAAAATGCAAGGACAAGGATAGGCATCCGAGGTCCAAATCCGACGAAGCCTCTTCTAGGCCAGTCGCCGGTTCACTGGTTGTCAGTGAGACGCTTTCGCAGCCCCTGGCGCCCGCTACCTCAGAGCCACAGGCCACTTCGACTCCCACGTGGAGCCGACTGGGCCTCTGGAAACTCAAGGTATTGGACTCTCGGAAATCAGTCCTTCAGATGGGTCCAGAGCCGCTGAGCAGGCATCTGCTTCTGAGGGTGTCTTTAGACTTACACAACTATATATTAAGCCATCCTCAGCTTCAAAGACTAAAGCAGCTCTAAAGACAAAGAAACAAGTACAGCATTCTCCTATTCAGATTTCCATGCCTGAAAAACAGATGCTCAAAATGGCCGAACACCTAATTACTTTGGTCAGGGGCTCCCATCCCCCTCCTGATAAGAGGCCTAGGCAAGAGACAGAGTATGATTCTTCTGATCAGGTATTTATGTCCTCTGATTCCTCTTCTGAACAGGATTTCTCCATGTTTCCCTATGAGGATTCTGATGCTGAAGAATCCATTCCTTCAGCCTCTCCTCCTGAGGACTATTCCTTTGGGGAAACGCTGCATACTATGAGGGAGCATTTCCACTGGGAGAGCCAAGATTATTCTGAGTCTAAGAAAAGGCTCAGAGACTTTCTGCTTCTTCCTCAGCATAGATCCCTTGTCATTCCTCCTGTTCTAGACATTGTAGATGATGTATTTTCAGAGTCCGGACAGTCCCCTGACTCTTTACCCCCTGCACCTGCTAAGCCAGACAGATACTACAGGGTTCTGGATTCTCATAAATTCCTATATAAAAACCCCGCTGCTGACCCAGAAATTTTATCTCAGGGTCCCAAGGGGGTTAAGGCTTCTACTGCAAAAAAAACTGTCCCCTCTGATAGGGATTCTAGGGCTCTAGACAGATGGGGGAAAAAAGTATACACTTCAGCCACCCTGGCTGTAATGGCTTTAAATTGTCAATTTCATATGCTTAAATATCAGCAATATTTACTGTCACTACGTAAACAGAAAATGTTGACAAATACTGAATGTTCAGAGAACAAGGAATTGCAGGATTTATTGCATGCAACTGAACAAGTGGGAAAGCATACTTTGCAATGTGGTTATGATTCACTGGAGGCCATTTGCAGGGCCGCTGTTACAGGTTCTGTTATTAGAAGGCATGCTTGGTTAAAGGAACAAAATCTGCCTGATCATGTTAAAGCAAAATTATTAGATGCACCATTACAGCATGATACTTTGTTTGGTACTAAAGCAGAAGAGGTTTTGAAAAAAATGGATGATAAAGCAAAATCCATGCAGACAGTCAAGGATTTCTTACAGGTACAGCCACCCAGGTTTAGCAGGAACTGGCCTTCTAAAAATTGGTCCTTTCCAGTCTCAGACAGACCACAAAGAGGCAGATACAGGTGTCCTAGAGGCTGATCTCAGCCCCAAGGCTCATACAGGCCTAAACAATGGGGTGCTCCTACCTCCAAAAGCAGAGAAGACAAATCACAGCCTTAAAGGAAACAGTCCCAATGACTTTCCTCTACCAGTTCTAAGCAGTTTCCTTTTGACAGCCCCCTTAGGGGGAAAACTAGCACTTTTTTCATCAAATTGGCAAATGGTTACCCAAGACAAATGGGTTCTGAACATAGTGTCCCAAGGCTACAGGTTCCATTTTCACACCCTACCAAGGTCAAAGGGCATGCCAGACCTGCCGCACAATCAATGGACAGAGGCACAAAAACAAATTACAGCCCTCATGGACATGAGGGCCATTCAGCAAGTACCACAACAAGAGCAGGGGCAAGGATTTTACTCCAGACTTTTTCTAGTGCCCAGGAAGGACAAAACCTGGAGACCAATTCTGGACCTATCTATACTAAATACATTTCTGGAAGTTCCAAATTTCAAGATGTTGACTCTTCAGCATCTACTGCCCATGCTGGGCAAGAGGGCTTGGCTAGTAACTTTGGACCTAAAAGAGGCATACCTGCATGCCCCAATCAGACAGTCTTGCACAAGATACCTCAGATTCATAGCTGGCTCAATGCATTACCAATTCTCTGCACTGCCCTTTGATTTATCTACTGCGCCCAGGGTCTTTACAAAATGCCTGGCACCAGTATTTGCATTTTGCAGACAAAAAGGAATTCAAATTTATCTCTACTTGGACGACTGCCTAATTCAAGCAGAGAACAAAGACACTCTTTTAAAGCATCTGGCTTTGTAAAAAGATTACTAATTGGCCTAGGGTACACAGTAAACGAAAATTAATCAAAACTAGTGCCCTCTCAAGAGATAATATTCATGGGCGCAAGCTTAAATAACTGCCCAGATGGCTTATCTCACGCCAGACAAGCAAAAACAGCTGACTACTTCAAGAAATTGGCAACAAAAACCCACTTATCTGCTAGGAAAATCCTGCAGGCCTTTGGTTTCATGGCATCCTGCATTCTACTAATTCCATACGCCAGACTGCATATGAGGAAACTACAATGGTATCAGAAAAGTGTTTGGACTCAGCATTGCCACAGCCTGGAGACAGTAATTGCACTCATTCCCTGCCTACAACAGGAGTTTCGATGGTGGGCAGAAGCCTGTCACCACAACAAGGGTCTGCCAGTCTGTTTACCCACAGCCAGACAGACACTGACAACAGATGCATCATGTTATGCCTGGGGGGCCCATATGGCAGGAAAATGTATTCAGGGCACATGGCCTGCAAACCGGATGCATCTTCACATCAATCAAAAAGAGATGCTAGCTGTTCAAAATGCCCTGACAGCTTTCAAGGACCTGCTTCATCCAGGACAATTACTAGTAAAGACAGACAACACTATGGTCATGTGGTACATAAACAAGCAGGGAGGTACTCATTCCTACCCCCTCTGCAGACAAGCAATGACCTTATGGGACACAGCATTGGCCTTTCAAGTTCACCTGCAAGCACAATTCCTGCCAGGAAAAACAAATACTCTGGCAGATGAACTAAGCAGAAACCTCATGGATCCCCACGAATGGAAACTGGATCCACAAGTCTTCAGGATGATAATAAGGAAATGGGGATGCCCAGACATAGATCTATTTGCCTCCCCTCACAACTGTCAATTGCAGAGATTTTGCACAAGGATTTACCACAAGCAAGCATGGAAAGTGAATGCCCTATCATTCAGCTGGAAAAATCTAACAGTATATGCTTTTCCCCCACTACCTCTCCTTCCCAGAGTACTCCTAAAGGTCAGACAAGAGAAGCCAAGAATGATTCTGATTGCACCAGACTGGCCACGCCAGTGCTGGTACCCAATCCTGAAGAGCTTGTCTCAAAGTCCAGCATGGATATTGCCTCAAACTTCTCACTTGCTGACCCAGCAAAACAATCAGATCCTGCACAGCCAGCTCAGGCTCTTAAAACTGGCAGCATGGCGGATAATGTAGCCATTCTGAACACTCCTCTTTCAAAAGCTGTTATGGATGTTATCTTGGAGGCCAGGAGGCCCAGTACCAGAAAGTCTTATGCAGAAAAATGGAAGATATTCTGTGCTTGGATCAAGGCATTGACACGTCTGTACCAAACATTCCTTAGATTTTACAATACCTGACTGAGATGCTGAACAAAGGCCTTTCTTTCTCATCAATTAAGATACATGTCTCTGCCATTTCTGCACATTACAATACGGAACCACCTATCTTTTTTCACCCTTTAATAAGGCAGTACCTCAGAGGGGCCAAAAACATTAGGCCTCCAAGGAGAGCACCAGATGTCCTTCATGGATGCATCTGCAGTCATAACAAATGGGTTGTCCTGTCGTCAGGCAGCCCTTCGGTCGGCCGGATTCCAAAGTCTGGGCCCGGCTTCGGCTGATGTCGCACTTCACCCGACATCATCTCTGCTGGTCTTCGGGTATAAAGGCATCAGCCGACGCCATTTTCCCCAGTCTTTCTTGCCGCGTGGCGCCCGAAGCAGAAGCTGTTCGCAAGTGCCGGTCGGTCAGATCCAGAGATTACTACTACCGAATACTACTTCGAAGACTTCTAAAAGCTAAGTACCCCGTTGGGGACTCTTTCTTGCCTCAGCCGATGTCAGAAAAAGTCAATAACTGTTTAACTTGTGGGAAACAAATACCTCATAAAGATTTCCACTCTTACTGCCTGCCTTGCTTAGGCCCAGACCACGACGTAGCAGCCTGTTCGGCCTGTGCTTCCTTCAACCGGCAACGCTTAGGCGTCGGTCGGAGTTTGCTGAACAGTTTTTCGGCTCAGATTTTGCGTACATTATGCCGTCGGATCCTCCGACTACCCAAATTGTTAAACGCAAAGAAAAAGACCGACAGTCGCGGTCTGCGGTTTCGGCCGAAACCACGGTTAAGCAAGCCGCGAGTGTCTCTGTTTCGGCGAAACCGAGAAAACCGGTCAATCTTCAGCCGAATCCATGACTACTACTGAGGCTCCTGCTACCTTAGTTGAATCGGCCTCAGAAATTTTGCCTACAATTGTGGTTCCTAGTGATTTATCAGACACCATCCCTTTGGATGTCTCTACCCCAGCACGTGGTGCTGCTAGGCCTCCTGCAGCCATGTCTATTAAGGCCTTTGCCAGGGCTAAAGCAGCCAAATCTGTTAAATCAGTGCCTGTTAAGCCCCCTCACACAGGCCCACTTCAAGTTCACAAATGCTTACTCTGGCAGAGGATTTAATATCCTTAATTAGGGGATCCCAATCTCACCCAGACAGGGCCTCTCAGCCCCCAGAAAAGAGACCTAGAGCAGAGCCCCCCGAGCCAGTGTCCTCTGATGATTCTGCGGATGACTCAGACATTACAGACCAGCCAGAGGCTCCTTTTTCTACTTATGAAGATTCCGATGCTGAAGAATCCATTCCAGCTGCCTCTCCACCAGAGGAATTTTCCTTTGGGGAAACCTTACATGCCATGAGAGAACAATTCCAATGGCAGGGACAAGATTTCTCAGATTCCAGAAAAAGGCTTAGGACATTTCTGCACTTACCACAACATAGGCCCTTAGCTATACCTCCTGTACTGCCTGTTGTGGATGATGCATTTAATGATGTTTGCACTGCTCCTGATTCTTTACCTCCAGCCCCTGCCAAACCAGATAGATTTTACAGGGTGCCAGACACTCATCACCACCTATACAAGGCCCCACTGGCAGATCCTGAAACTATATCCCAGGGGCCTAAGGCAGTAGCCTCGACCTCAGCAAAAAACCCTATTCCTTCTGAAAGGGAATCCAGGTCCTTGGAGAGATGGGGGAAAAAGTTTACACCTCTGCTACTCTCTCAGCTAGAGCTTTAAACTGTCAGTTTCATATGATCCAATACCAAGAGTTTATGCTTGATCAGTTAACTAAAAGCTGTCCTCTGATGACTCCTTAGATAAGAAATATGTATTAGAAATGGTGAATAACATCCAACAGGTTAGTAACCATTCTTTAAAATGTGGCTATGATGCACTGGAGGCTTCATTTAGATCAGCCATGACTGGCACAGTGATAAGAAGGCATGCATGGTTGAAAGAACAGGTCTTACCGGATCATGTTAAAGCAAAGCTGTTAGATGCTCCTATGGATAAGGCCAGTCTATTTGGTACACCTGCTCAGCAAGTAATGAAGAAAATGGAAGAGAAGGCAAAATCTGTACAAACAGTTAAAGATTTCTTACAGGTTCAGCCCCCAAGGTTTAGCAGGAACTGGCCTGCCAAAAATTGGTCCTTTCCAGACTCCTCAAAATCCCAAAGAGGCAGGAATTAGACGCTCTAGAGGCAGAAATCAATCCAGAGGAGGTGCCTACAGAGGACGACAGTGGCAAGGCAATAACCGAGGCACAGACACAACCACTGCCACTGCAACAGGACAATCACAGTGACTTGGCTCTGACACCGCCTACCAGGGAGCAAATAGCAGCACCTTTAGGCGGAAAGTTAGCCTTATTTTCGAAAAATTGGCACTATATCATAAGACAAGTGGATTTTGCAAACCATAGACCAAGGCTACTGGTTCCACTTCCACACCTTACCAGTAAAAAGAGGAATGCCAAACCTACCTCCAAATCAAAAAACAGAAGCTCTACAGCAGATAGCGGAATTAGCAAAGATGAGAGCTGTGGAAAGAGTACCAATAACAGAACAGGGCAAAGGATTCTACTCCAGACTCTTCCTAGTACCAAGAAAAGAGAAAAGTTGGAGACCTATTCTCGACCTGTCCGTCTTAAACACATACATCATTGTCCCAAAATTCAAAATGCTGACCCTACAGCAACTTCTTCCCATGCTGGGCAAGGAGTGTTGGCTGGTAACTCTAGATCTCAAGGAGGCATACCTGCACGTCCCCATACGACCAAATTGCAGAAGATACCTCAGATTTCTTGCAGGATCAGAGCATTATCAATTCTCAGCATTGCCCTTTGGCTTATCTACTGCGCCCAGAGTATTCACAAAATGCCTGGCATCAGTAATCGCTCACTGCAGACTACAGGGAATCCAAATTTATCCATACCTGGATGACTGCCTGTTACAAGCGGACAACAAAAGCAAGCTGACAACAGATTTACAAAGGGTCATTTGCTTACTACAAGCCCTGGGATACACAGTCAATTTACAAAAGTCAAGGCTGATACCATCCCAAACAAGAACATTCTTGGGTGCGGAATTGGACAGTAAAACAAATGGCATTCCTAACTGCAGAAAAACAAAAAGAACTCCCTCTTTACTTCTTGGCATTAACAAAGCAGAACAAACTAACAGCAAGAAAAGTTCTGCAGGCCTTGGGCTTCATGGCATCATGCATAATCTTGGTCCCACATGCCAGACTGCATATGAGAAAGCTACAGTGGTACCTAAAGAATTTATGGTCTCAACACAGGCACAGCTTAGAAACCGAAATCCCACTAATCCCATGCCTAAAACAGGAGTTCCTATGGTGGGCTCAAGCATGCCAGTCAAACCCAGGCTTACCCTTCCACAACTTTCAAGCAAGCCAAACCATCACAACGGACGCCTCAGACCTAGGCGTCCGTGGGGCGCACATGTTGGACAAATGCATACAAGGATTGTGGACTCAAGACCAGCTGCACCTGCACATAAACCAAAAGAAATGCTGGCAGTAAAACTAGCAATCCAGAAATTCAGACCATTCCTCAAAGAAGGCCATTTAATGATAAGGACAGACAACACCACAGTCATGTGGTACATCAACAAACAGGGAGGCACTCATTCATACCCCTATGCAGAATGACTCTGGACCTTTGGAATCTGGCTCTGAGCTACAACATCCAGTTACAGGCAATATTTGTGCCGGAAAGGAGAACACTCTAGCAGACATGTTAAGCAGAACCACCTCGGATGCTCACGAATGGGTGCTACACCGGACATCTTCAAGGCCATCACAAAGAAATGGGGAATGCCACAAATAGACCTATTCGCATCCCCACTCAATCACCAGCTCAAAAATTCTGCACAAGGACATACCACCCACTTGCATGGAAGGTGGACTCTCTATCCTTCAGTTGGAAAGGCCTGACAGCATATGCATTTCCACCTCTTCCCTTGATGCACAAGGTACTACTGAAAATCAAAGAGCAGCGTCCAAGGATAATCCTGATAGCTCCGAATTGGCCAAGACAACACTGGTACCCATTGCTGAGGAGCATGTCTCGGGAGAATGTGGTCAATACCCTGACGCCTTTGATGTTAACTCAGAACAACTACAACATCATGCATCCAAACCTAAAAACCTTGCAACTGACTGCCTGGAACATCACATAGCAGCAACTAACCCAGACCTATCCCAAAGGGTTAAAGACATTATCCTTGAAGCCCGCAGACCTTCAACAAGAAGGAACTATGCAGGAAAATGGAAAAGGTTTGTCATTTGGAGTACTGAAAGAGGAAAAGATGTGTCGAACATAGATATTGCTAACATCCTGGAGTACTTGGCAGAGCTTCTACATACAGGCCTGTCCTATTCCTCCATCAAGATACATGCATCAGCTATTTCAGCAGAATACAGCTTCGATCCACCTGTCTTTTCGCATCCTCTACTCAGGCAGTTCCTCAGAGGGATCAAGAATGTAAAACCTCCTAGGAAACCACCATTACCAGCATGGGACTTGAACTTTGTGCTAGAAAAGTTGACACTCCCTCCGTTTGAACCAGCAGCAACAGCAGATCTGCAACACCTATCATGGAAAACTGCTTTCCTACCGGCAATTACTTCAGCAAGGAGGGTTTCAGAACTACAGGCCTTAATGGCAGTGCAACCCTTCCTAATCTTCCATCAAGATAGGGTGTCCATGAGAACTAATCCTACATTTATGCCTAAGGTGGTATCCAGAGTGTCTTTAAACCAGGCAATCCACCTACCTACCTTCTTTCCCAATCCACAGAACAGGGGGGAAAGACTGCTGCATACCTTGGATGTACATAGGCAGTTACGCTACTACCTGGACAGAACCAAAGGTAACAGAAAAACTGACCAGCTTTTAGTAGCCTATGTAACAGGAAGGGAAGGAAAAGCAATTTCCAAACAGACAATCTCCAAATGGATAGGAAATTGCATAAGATTCTGTTACTCCTACCATGGAAAACCAATTCCACAGAACATAAGACCTCATTCTACAAGGGCTACAGTCACTACCACAGCTTTCTTACGAGGAGTGGCAACCAAGGACATTATTGAGGCTACTTGGACCTCCGTGCATACATTTGCCAAGCATTATAATTTACCTCTATACTCTAGATCCCGAGCAGGGTTTGCCACTGCTGTACTGCAAGGGATCCTAACTACACCATAATTTTTCTTCCTCCACCCCTAGTTTGGCTATGGTATTCTACCCATTTGTTATGAGTGCAGATGCATCAATGAAGGACATAGTACAGTTTTGTACCTACCATAAATGTAGATGTCCGAACTGGATAGCATCTGCAGTCAGGATTACCCACCCTCCTTCCCCTCTGTGGTACTCCTAGGGTATTTACCCTCCTAATAGCTAGCTGGGGGGGGAGTCTCTTATGGTGTATTTGTTTGTATATATGTACATACATGCTTATTTTTTGTGTTTGCCTTCTACCTTTTTTTGGGAACATTGGCATTTATCCAAAATTTAGCTTTCCAAGAGGGCAACTGGCATCTGGGGCAAGAAACACTGAGGAAAATGGCGTCGGCTGATGCCTTTATAACCGAAGACCAGCAGAGATGACGTCGGGTGAAGTGCGACATCAGCCGAAGCCGGACCCAGACTTTGGAATCCGGCCGACCGAAGGGCTGCCTGACGACAGGACAACCCATTTGTTATGACTGCAGATGCTATCCAGTTCGGACATCTACATTTATGGTAGGTACAAAACTGTACTTTCCGGCCTGGGACCTCAATTTTGTTTTGGAAAAACTTACACTGCCTCCTTTCGAGCCAGCATCAACAGTGGATATTAAATTCTTACCCTGGAAAACAGCTCTGCTCCTAGCCATTACCTCTGCAAGGTGAGTCTCGGAGTTACAAGCACTCATGGCTGTGGAACCTTTCATCATTTTTTATCCAGACAGGGTTTCTCTGAGGACAAACCCTACAATGTTCAGCGTGTTCTACTGCTGCAGTCATCACACTTGGGTTATCCTGTCGTCAGGCAGTCCCGCAGTGAGCAGAATCCCAAAGCCTTGGTCCGGCGTCGGTTGTCGTTGCTTCTTCCCTGACATCAGTGCGACAGGGGTATAAAAGAAGCAGCCGACGCCATTTTTTTCAGTCTTTCTTGCCGCGCAGTGCCCGAAGCAGAAGCAGTTCGCAAGTGCCGGTCGGCCAGCTCCTGAGATTTTCGAATCAAATTTCAGCCCGAAGTCTTCTCTAAAGCTAAGTACCCCGTTGGGGAAACTTTTCTTGCCTCAGACCGATGTCAGACAAAGTTACTAATTGCATTTCTTGTGGGAAGCAAATACCTCATAAGGATTTTCATTCTTATTGTATTTCTTGCCTAGGCCCAGACCACAACGTCTCTGGTTGTCGGTTTTGTGCTAGGTTCAACAAACGTACAATTAAGCGTCGGGCAGATTTCACCCAGCATTATTTTGGCAGAAAATTTAACTATAGCATGCCGTCGGAGCAACCGACATCAGCAATGTTTAAAAAACGCAAGGATAAGGGCAGACAGCCAAGGCCAAGACCAGTTACCGAAGCCTCAGCCAGGTCTGACGCCGGTTCTCCGGTTTTCAGCGAGGCGCCTAAGCAGCCCCTGACTACCGCTGATTCAGAAATTCTGACAGCCTCCCAGACCGATGCAGCTGGGCCTCAGGAACCGGTTCCACCTCACCCCTCGGACGCCAGTCCTGACGGTGATCCGGAAATTTTGGATAGGCCTTCGGTTTCTGAAGGTGTCTTCAAACCAACAACTATCTCTGCTAAGTCTTATGCTAAAGCTCCCTTGAAAGTTAGGAAGCCAGGTCCACACACTCCCCCACAGGCCCCTATGCCTAAAAAACAGATGCTTAAGATGGCTGAGGATTTAATTACCCTTATCAGGGGATCCCAACCCCCGCTGACAAAAGGCCTAGACTGGAGGAAGATTATCCCTTCTCTGACCAACCATCCATTTCCTCAGGCAACTCTGAGGACCAGGATTACTCCTTCCCTCCTTATGAAGATTCAGATGCTGAAGAGTCCATTCCTCTGTCTCCCCCCTGAAGACTACTCTTTTGGGGAAACTTTACACACCTTGAGGGAGCACTTCCACTGGGAAGGCCAAGATTATTCTGACTCTAAGAAAAGACTCCGGGAGTTTCTTCTTCTTCCACAGCATAGACCCCTAGCAATTCCTCCAGTTTTAGACATTTTGGATGATGTTTACTCCGAATCTAGTCTAAACCCAGATTCCTTACCTCCAGCACCAGCTAAACCAGACAGATACTACCGAGTTCCTGACACTCATAAGTTTCTATATAAAAGTCCTACTGCAGACCCAGAAACCATTTCCCAGGGTCCAAAAGGGGTTAAGGCCTCTACTGCTAAGAATCCACTTCCTTCTGAAAGAGATTCCAGAGCATTAGAAAGATGGGGAAAGAAAGTGTATACATCTGCCACTTTGGCCATGAGGGCCTTAAACTGCCAATTCCATATGCTAAAATACCAACAGTACTTGATTACACAGTTAAAACAGAAAATGACCCCTCAGACAGATCAACCTGATTTCAAAGAGATACAGGATTTGCTGCATACAGCAGAACAGGTGGGAAAGCATACCTTACAGTGTGGTTTTGATTCATTGGAAGCCTCATGTAGAGCAGCTGTCACAGGGTCTGTAATACGTAGGCATGCTTGGCTTAAAGAACAAGCCTTACCAGAACATGTCAAAGCAAAGTTATTGGATGCTCCATTGCAGAAAGATGTTTTATTTGGTGTCAAAGCAGAGGAAGTTTTAAAGAAAATGGAAGAAAAGGCAAAATCTATGCAAACAGTTAAAGATTTTTTACAGGTACAACCTCCTCGTTTCAGTAGAAACTGGCCATCAAAAAACTGGTCCTTTCCTGCATCAGACAGAACCCAAAGAGGTAGGTACAGACGCCCTAGGGGCAGGGGCCAGCCACAAGGTTCTTTCAGGCCTAGACAATGGGAAACAACATCTCAAAGAGGGGGAGACGAAAGATCTCAACCCTTCAGGAAACAAACACAATGACTTCCCTCTTCGCCTGCCAAGCAAAATTGCCCTGGCAGCACCTTTGGGAGGAAAACTGGCTTTATTTCCACAAAATTGGCGCATTATAACAAAGGACAAATGGGTTCTGGATATTATTACCCGAGGATACAGATTTCATTTCCACACTTTACCACGGATGAGAGGCATGCCAAATCTGCCTCCAAACCAATGGGCAGAGGCACAAGCGCAAATATCAGCTCTCATGGATATGAAAGCAATTCAAAAGGTACCTACAAAGGAGCAAGGTCAAGGTTTTTACTCAAGGCTATTTCTAGTCCCAAGAAAGGACAAAGCCTGGAGGCCCATTTTAGACCTCTCTATTCTAAACACGTACCTGGAGGTACCCAAATTCAAAATGCTCACACTTCAGAAGCTTCTTCCCATGCTGGGCAAGGAGTCTTGGCTGGTAACATTGGACCTCAAAGTGGCATACCTGCATGTCCCTATCAGACAAGATTGCAGAAGATACCTCAGATTCTTGGCAGGTACAACGCATTATCAATTCTCTGCATTGCCCTTTGGCTTATCTACTGCGCCCAGAGTATTTACGAAATGCCTGGCATCAGTAATTGCATATTGCAGACAACGAGGAATACAAATTTACCCATATCTGGACGACTGCCTGATCCAAGTGGACAGCAAGGACATTCTATTACAGCATCTGGCATTTGTAATACAGCTGCTCAGTTGTCTAGGGTACACAGTAAACAAAAAGAAGTCAAAGCTAATACCCTTGCAACAAATAATATTCCTGGGTGCCAGCTTAAATACAACGGCCCAGATGGCTTTTCTCACGCCAGACAAACAACAACAATTGACTCAGTACTTCAAAAAGATGGCAACTTATACCCAGCTCACTGCAAGGAAAAATCCTGCAGGCATTGGGGTTCATGGCATCCTGCATTCAACTACTCCCATATGCAAAGCTGCATATGAGGAAATTACAATGGTACCTGAAAAGTGTATGGTCTCAACACAGGCACAGCCTCGAATCAAGTATACCTCTCATTCCATGCCTTCAAAAAGAGTTCCTATGGTGCGCTCAAGCATGCCAAATAAACAAGGGTCTTCCTTTCGTCTTACCTCCAGCAAACCAAACTATGACAGCAGATTCTTCAGACTACGCCTGGGGAGCACACATGGCAGGACAGTGCATACAGGGCAATTGGTCCGCAAAACAAATGCATCTTCACATCAAACAAAAGGAGATGCTAGCTGTGCAAAATGCACTGACAGCTTTCAAGGACCTCTTGCATCCAGGACAACTACTAATAAGGACAGACAACACCACAGTGATGTGGTACATAAACAAACAAGGAGGAACACACTCCTAGCCTTTATGCAGACAGGCAATGACCTTGTGGAACACAGCATTGACTTACCAAGTGCAACTACAAGCACAATTCCTACCAGGAAAGGAAAACATATTGGCAGACGAATTAAGCAGAAATATGGCAGATCCTCACGAGTGGAGACTACACCCACAAGTATTTTCAATGATAACTCAAAGGTGGGGATGTCCAGACATAGATCTATTTGCCTCCCCCAACAATTGCCAACTTCAGAAATTTTGCACAAGGTCTTATCACTCCTTAGCCTGGAAAGTGGACACCCTATCATTCAGTTGGACAGCATTGGCAGTTTATGCCTTCCCACCACTACCTATACTGAGCAAGTTATTATTGAAAGTCAGATCAGAGAGACCACAAATGATCCTCATTGCTCCGGACTGGCCACGCCAGCACTGGTACCCATTACTAAGGAACTTGACTCACAGCCCTCCATGGATCTTACCTCAATTTCCACTACTGCTGACTCAAAAAAAACTCTCTGATACTTCACAGCCAGCTCAGAACTTTAAATTTAGCTGCATGGAGAATACCTTGACTTTTCAATCAACACTTCTCTCAAAGGACGTCCAGAATGTCATTATGGAGGCCAGAATGTCATTATGGAGGCCAGAAGGCCCAGCACCAGAAAAACTTACTCAGACAAATGGAAAAGATTTTGTGCATGGAATCAGGCTAAAGGCCAAAATCTTTGGATAACTAACATTCCTCAAATACTGCAATACTTAACTGAGATGCTACATTAAGGCCTTTCATTCTCATCCATTAAGATCCATGCTTCAGCCATTTCAGCTCAATACAATACGGATCGTACAATGTTCTCACACCCTTTACTACGGCAGTTTCTCAGAGGGGCTAAGAATATAAGACCCCCCAGAAAGCCCCCAACACCAGCTTGAGACCTGAACTTCGTTTTAGAAAAATGAACACTGCCTCCTTTCGAACCAGCATTCTCAGCAGAACTACAATACTTGTCTTGGAAAACAGCTTTGTTGCTGGCTATTACCTCAGCATGCAGGGTCTCAGAATTACAGGCACTTATGGCAGTGGAACCTTTCATCATTATTCATCAGGACAGGGTCTCTCTACGAACTAACCCTACCTTTATGCCAAAAGTAGTATCCAGTGTGGCTTTAAATCAGACCATTCGTTTACCCACCTTTTATCCAAACCCCCAGAATAAAGGAGAAAGACTCCTTCACTCTTTGGGCATTCACAGACAGCTACGTTACTATTTAGATAGGACAAAGACCTTCAGAAAAACTGACCAACTCTTTGTATCCTATGCTGCAGGTTCACAAGGAAAAGCCATTTCAAAACAGACCATCTCCAAATGGATAGCACACTGTATCCGCTTTTGCTACTCGCACCATGGGAAAGCAGTGCCTGTTAATATTAGGTCCCATTCTACCAGGGCTACAGCAACCTCAGCAGCCTTTCTCAGGGGGGTTCCAACCAAGGACATTCTGGAGGCAGCCACTTGGAGTTCAGTGCACACCTTTACCAAGCACTACCACCTGCCTTTATACTCAAAATCCAGAGCTGGTTTTGCCACTGCAGTGCTGCAGGGCATCCTAGCTTCGCCTAACCCAGTTTAGTACCAGCCACCCATCCATTGCTTTGGGATTCAACCCAAGTGTGATGACTGCAGCAGTATAACACGATGAACATAGTACAGTTTTGTACCTACCATAAATGTAGATGTTCGAGTGTATATACTGCTGCAGTCCAGGTTACCCTCCCACCATCCTCTCTACATACCAGGGTGTTAGTTATAGCTCCATGTTCATCAATCAATTGGATGCATGCCTATATGGTGTATTTGCTAATAGTTAGTACTATTGTTTATCTTCTAAGGAATTTTTGCATAGCTTTTTGTTTTGCCTTCCTAGTTGCGGGCACCTGACATCTGGGGCAAGAAAAACTGAAGAAAATGGCATCGGCTGCCTCTTTTATACCCCTGTCGCACTGACGTCAGGGAAGAAGCAACGATAGCCGACGCTGGACCAAGGCTTTGGGATTCGGCCGACTGCGGGACCGCCTGACGACAGGATAACCCAAGTGTGATGACTGCAGCAGTATATACACACTTGAACATCTACATTTATGGTAGGTACAAAACTGTACTTTTTTCCATACCTAGACGACTGGCTCCTTACCGCTGCCACCAGGCATCTACTTTGCTTAGCCAGTGATTATTTCCTGCTCCTGGCTTCCCAGTTGGGGATCACTATAAACCACAGGAAATCGTTTCTTCAACCTGCCCAAGTCTTGGACTTCATAGGGGCCAGGATAGACATGCTTCAAACCAAGGCCTTTTTGACATCAGACAGACTTTGCAGCTTGACCCTCAACGTCTTAGCCCTCCTTCAATTTCAAGCCCCATCGGCAGAATTAGTCATGAGAGCTTTAGAGTCCATGGCAGCGGCAATCAATCTTTCGCCATTAGCGCGCTTACACACGAGTCCTCCAGTGGACCTTGCAGGTTCAGTGGTCGATCCTTCAGCATCCGTTGGAGTCTCTGATCTGCCTCAGGGAGGGAATGTTCATCGTGTTTCACTGTTGCAGTCATTACTCTTGGGTTATCCTGCTGGCAGGCTACCCTCAGTCGGCCAGAATTCCAAAGTCTAGGTCCGGCGTTGGTTGCTGTTGCCTCTTCCCTGACGTCTGTGCGCCAGGGGAAAAAAATATGCAGCCGATGCCATTTTCTTCAGTCTTTCTTGCCACGCGGTGCCCAAAGCAAAAGCAGTTGGCAAGTGCCAGTCGGCCGTCTCCTGAGATTTTCAAATCCGAATTTCAGAACCGAAGTCTTCATTAAAGCTAAGTACCCCGTTGGGGAAACTTTTTTCTTGCTCCAGACCGATGTCAGAAAAAGTTAACATTTGTATTTCTTGTGGGAAGCAAATACCTCATAAGGATTTTCACTCTTACTGTATTCCTTGCCTAGGCCCTGATCACAACGTTGCTAGCTGTCGGTTTTGTGCTAGATTTAGCCAATGCATTATTAAGCGTCGGTTTGATTTTGCCTTTCATTACTTTGGCCGAAGATTTAATTACATAATGCCATCAGACCAACCAACAACCGGAGTTCACAAAAAAACGCAAGGACAAGAAGGATGGGCATCCAAAGTCCAAAACCGACGACAAGGCCTCTGCTAGGCCAGTCGCCGGTTCACAGTGAGGTGCTTTCGCAGCCCCTGGCGCCCGCTACCTCAGAGCCACAGTCCGCTTCCGACTCCCACGTGGAGCCGACTGGGCCTCTGGATACTCAAGGTGTTGGACACTCTGAAATCATCCCCTCAGATGAGTCCAGAGCCGCTGAGCAGGCATCTGCTTCTGAGGGTGGCTTTAGACCTACACAACTATATATTAAGCCATCTTCAGCTTCAAAGACAGACTAAAGCAGCTCTAAAGACAAAGAAACAAGTACAGCATTCTCCAACTCAAACTACCATGCCTAAAAAACAGATGTTCAAAATGGCTGAAGACCTAATTACATTGATCAGGGGCTCCCATCCCCCTCCTGATAAGAGGCCTAGGCAAGAGACTGAGTATGATTCTTCTGATCAGGTTTATATTTCCTCTGATTCCTCTTTTGAACAGGATTACTCCATGCTTCCCTATGAGGATTCTGATGCTGAAGAATCCATTCCTTCAGCCTCTCCTCCTGAGGATTATTCTTTTGGGGAAACCCTGCATACCATTTCCACTGGGAGAGCCAAGATAATTCTGAATCTAAGAAAAGGCTCAGACTTTCTGCTTTTTCCTCAGCACAGACCCCTTGCTATTCCACCTGTTTTAGACATTGTAGATGATGTATTTTCAGAGTCCGGCCTGTCCCCTGACTCTTTATCCCCTGCACCTGCTAAGCCAGCCAGACAGATACTACAGGGTTCCGGATTCTCATAAATCCCTATATAAAAACCCCGCTGCTGACCCAGAAACTATATCTCAGGGTCCCAAAGGGGTTAAAGCTTCCACTGCAAAAAACCCTGTCCCCTCTGATAGGGATTCTAGGGCTCTAGACAGATGGGGGAAAAAATACATACTTCTGCTACCTTGGCTGTAAGGGCTTTAAATTGTCAGTTTCATATGCTTAAATAGCAATATTTAATGTCACTGCTTAAACAGAAATTGTTGACAAATAGTGAATGTTCAGAGAACAAGGAATTGCAGGATTTATTGCATGCAGCTGAACAAGTGGGAAGCATACTTTGCAATGTGGTTATGATTCACTGGAGGCCTCATGTAGGGCCGCTGTCACAGGTTCTGTTATTAGAAGGCATGCTTGGTTAAAGGAACAGAATCTGCCTGATCATGTTAAAGCAAAATTATTAGATGCACCATTGCAGCACGATACTTTGTTTGGTACTAAAGCAGAAAAGGCTTTGCAAAAAATGGAGGATAAAGCAAAATCCATGCAGACAGTCAAGGATTTCTTACAGGTACAGCCACCCAGGTTTAGCAGGAACTGGCCCTCTAAAAATTGGTCCTTTCCAGTCTCAGACAGACCACAAAGAGGCAGATAGAGGTGTCCCAGAGGCAGATCTCAGCCCCAAGGCTCATACAGGCCTAAACAATGGGGTGCTCCTACCTCCAAAAGCGGAGAAGACAAATCACAGCCTTACAGGAAACAGTCCCAATGACTTTCCTCTACCAGATCCAAGCACTTTTCTTTGGCAGCCCCCTTAGGGGGAAAACTAGCACTTTTTTCATCAAATTGGCAAATGATTACCCAAGACAAATAGGTCCTGAACATAGTCTCCCAAGGTTACAGTTTCCATTTTCACACTCTACCAAGGTCAAAAGGTATGCCAGACCTGCCACACAATCAATGGGCAGAGGCACAAAAACTAATTACAGCCCTCATGGACATGAGGGTTATTCAGCAAGTACCACAACAAGAGCAGGGGCAAGGATTTTACTCCAGACTTTTCCTAGTACCCAGGAAGAACAGAACCTGGAGGCCAATACTGGACCTGTCTATACTAAATACGTTTCTGGAAGTTCCAAAATTCAAGATGTTGACTCTTCAGCAGCTACTGCCCATGCTGGGCAAGAAGGCTTGGCTCGTAACTTTGGACCTAAAAGAGGCATACCTGCATGTCCCAATCAGACAATCTTGCAGAAGATACCTCAGATTCATAGCTGGCTCAATGCATTACCAATTCTCTGCACTGCCTGTGGCTTATCTACTGCGCCCAGGGTATTCACAAAATGCCTGGCACTAGTAATTGCATTTTGCAGACAGAGGAATTCAAATATATCCCTACTTGGACGACTGCCTAATTCAAGCAGAGAACAAAGACATTCTTCTAAAGCATCTGGCGTTTGTAAAAAGATTACTAACTGGCCTAGGGTACGCAGTAAACGAAAAGAAATCTGAACTAGTGCCCTCTCAAGAGATAATATTCCTGGGTGCAAGCTTAAATACAACTGCCCAGATGGCTTATCTCACGCCAGACAAACAAAAGCAACTGACTTCTTACTTCAAGAAATTGGCAACAAAAACCCACTTATCTGCAAGGAAAATCCTGCAGGCCCTGGGTTTCATGGCATCCTGCATTCTACTCATTCCATATGGCAGACTGCATATGAGGAAACTACAATGGTATCTAAAAAGTGTTTGGACTCAGCATTGCCACAGCCTGGAGACAATAATTGCACTCATTCCCTGCCTGCAACAGGAGTTTCGATGGTGGGCGGAAGCATGTCACCACAACAAGGGTCTGCCATTTAGTTTACCCACAGCCAGACAAACACTGACAATGGATGCATCAGATTATGCCTGGGGGGCCCATATGTCAGGAAAATGTATTCAGGGCACATGGCCTGCAAACCAGATGCATCTTCACATCAATCAAAAACAGATGCTAGCTGTTCAAAATGCCCTGACAGCTTTCAAGGACCTGCTTCATCCAGGACAACTACTGATAAAGACAGACAATACTACGGTTATGTGTTACATAAACCAGCAGGGAGGTACACATTCCTACCCTCTCTGCAAACAAGCAATGACCTTATGGGTCACAGCATTGGCTTTTCAAATTCACCTGCAAACACAGTTCCTGCCAGGAAAAACAAATACTCTGGCAGACGAACTAAGCAGAAACCTCATGGATCCCCACGAATGGAAACTGGATCCACAAGTCTTCAGCATGATAATAAGGAAATGGGGATGCCCAGACATAGATCTGTTTGCCTCCCCTCACAACTGCCAGTTGCAGAGATTTTGCACAAGGATTTATCACAAGCATGGAAAGTGGACGCCCTATCCTTCAGCTGGAAAAATCTAACAGTATATGCCTTTCCTCCACTGCCTCTCCTTCCCAGGGTACTCCTAAAGGTCAGACAAGAGAAGCCAAAAATGATACTGATTGCACCAGATTGGCCACGCCAGTGCTGGTACCCAGTCCTAAAGAGCTTGTCTCAAGGTCCAG
This sequence comes from Protopterus annectens, assembly GCF_019279795.1. Taxonomy (NCBI): domain Eukaryota; kingdom Metazoa; phylum Chordata; order Ceratodontiformes; family Protopteridae; genus Protopterus; species Protopterus annectens. The sequence continues at coordinate 26,839,613 of NC_056748.1, read as the reverse complement.
CATGGATATTGCCTCAAACGTCTCACTTGCTGACCCAACAAAACAATCAGATCCTGCACAGCCAACTCATGACCTTAAATCTGGCAGCATGGCGGATAATGTAACCATTCAGAACACTCCTCTTTCAAAAGCTGTTATGGATGTTATCTTCGAGGCCAGAAGGCCCAGTACCAGAAAGTCTTATGCAGAAAAATGGAAGAGATTCTGTGCTTGGAACCAGGAACTAGGCATTGACACATGTGTACCAAATATCCCTCAGATATTACAATACCTAACTGAGATGCTGAACAAAGGCCTTTCTTTCTCATCAATTAAGATTCATGCCTCTGCCTTTTCAGCCCATTAGAATACGGAACCACCTATCTTTTCTCATCCTTTAATAAGGCAATACCTCAGAGGGGCCAAAAACATTAGGCCTCCAAGGAGAGCACCAGTTCCGGCCTGGGACCTAAATTATGTTTTGGAAAAACTCACACTGCCTCCTTTCGAGCCAGCTTCAACAGCAGATATAAAATTTTTATCCTGGAAAACAGCTGTACTCCTAGCAATAACCTCTGCAAGACGAGTCTTGGAGTTACAAGCACTCATGGCTGTGGAACCTTTTATCATTTTTCATCCAGACAGGGTTTCTCTGAGGACAAACCCTACATTCATGCCTAAGATGGTATCCAGTGTGGCCCTCAACCAAACCATTCACTTGCCTACCTTTTTCCCAAATCCACAGAACAAGGGTGAGAAAATTCTGCATTCTTTGGACATACACAGGCAGTTACATTTCTACTTGGACAGAACTAAAGCTTTCAGAAAGATTGAGCAACTTTTATAGTGTTATATGCTGCAGGATCACAAGGAAAGGCTATCTCAAAACAGACCATTTCTAAATGGATAGGCCATTGCATCCGTTTCTATTTTCAACATGGCAAATCAGTGCCTAAGGGCATTAGGCCTCATTCCACTAGAGCAGCAGCCACTTCAGCAGTCTTCCTCAGAGGAGTACTAACCAAAGATATCTTAGAGGCTGCAACTTGGAGTTCAGTGCACACTTTCACAAAGCACTACCACTTACCTCTTTACTCTAAGTTCAGAGCAGGCTTTGCCACTGCAGTTCTGCAGGGCCTCATAGCCTCTCCTAATCCTATTTAGCCCAGCCACCCATCCTCAGCTTTGGGATTCAACCCAAGAGGTAATGACTGCAACAGTTAAACACGATGAACCTAGTACAGTTGTGTACCTACCATAAATGTAGATGTTCGAGTGTATTCACTGTTGCAGTCCAGGTTACCCACCCACCATCCCCCTCTTCTTTGCTGGGACTTATCTGCACTTCTCTATCCTATACAACCTATTTGGTGTATTTGCTTGTAGATAAGGAAATGTTATTTTTGTGCATACATTTTTATTGGCAGATTTTTTCAGCATACCAATTTGGGGGCACCAGACATCTGGGGCAAGAAAAACTGAAGAAAATGGCGTTGGCTGCATCTTTTATACCCCTGGCGCACTGACGTCAGGGAAGAGGCAATAGCAACTGACGCCGGACCTAGACTTTGGAATTCTGGCCGACTGTGGATAGCCTGCCAGCAGGAAAACCCAAGAGTAATGACTGCAACAGCGAATACACTTGAACATCTACATTTATGGTAGGTACACAACAGTACTTTCCCTCCTGTGGTTGATCCAGTATCAGGAACTTTGGGAAGGATGACCATTTATAATGCCACAACCCCAAGCCACGGTACCCACAGACGCTTCTCGCCTTGGGTGGGGTGGGGGGGGCATTGCATGGGCAGGACTGTCCAAGTTACGTGGACTCAGACAGAGACTGTGCTGCATATCAATGTTCTGGAGATGAGAGCGGTGCTTCTTGCGTTGCAGGCCCTTCATGCCCTTCTCCCTCCAGGGACTATTGCAATTCAGACAGACAACATGTCGGTGGTCTGGTACATCAACAAACAGGGGGGAACCAGGTCTTTACCCTCTTTGCCGAGAGGCCATGAGAGTTTGGGATTGGGCGATATCCACCAATCGCTTTCTGTTAGCATCGCACATTCCGGGTCGGTCCAACATCCTGGCGGACAAGCTGAGTCAAACTATCCTCTCACCTTATGAGTGGTCTCTAAACCCCTTAGTAGCGAATCAGATCTTCTGCAAGTGGGGCCAGCCTTGCTGCGATCTCTTCGCATCACCTTCAAATGCGAAGTGCGGCGAGTTTTTCGCTCTAACCCCCCCCCCCCCAGGGGAAAGCCCCAGAGACGCTCTAGTTCATGCGTGGCCATCCGGTCTTCTTTATGCTTATCCTCCTCTTCCATTGATGACAAAATTCTTACAGAAAGCTCGTCGGTTGTGGAACAAAATTATCCTCATAGCCCCATTCTGGCCTCGTCAAACCTGGTTCCCTTTTCTACTGTCTCACCTCATAATGCCTCTTTGGACCTTAGATCCCATTCTGGATCTGATATCTCACCCGTTGGGATTGGAACCCTTGAATCTGGTTGACCTCAAGCTCTCAGCTTGGTTGATCCAGTTCCATTAGTTGCTAGGACTCTCTCTTTGGCAGTGAGATCCATCCTGGTAGCGGCTCATAAGCCCTCTACCAGGAAGGTTTACAATAGCAAATGGAAGCGTTTTTCCATCTGGGCCTCCAGTAGGAATTTGGACCCCTTCACGGCTCTTATTCCAGCAGTGCTTGATTTCCTATCTCACATCTTTCAACAACGGGCCAGCTCTTCTACTGTAAAGGTACAGATGGCTGCTATATCCCATTTCCACATTGGAGACAATTTCAGTCCCTTAGCCTCCACTAAGATTTGTAAGACTTTCTTAAAAGGCACCTTTCTCTTAAGGCCTCCCATTAGCAGTGCCGTTCACCCATGGGACCTGACTTTGGTCCTTCAGGCTCTCACCGGGCCCCCCTTTGAACTTGCAGCTAAGGTTGAATTGAAATTCCTATGTTGGAAAACTGCCTTCTTAATAGCTATCACCTCAGCCAGAAGGGTGTCGGAACTTCAGGCCCTCTGTATTAAGCCCCTGTATCTTGTCTTCCATAAAGACAGGGTCTCTCTCAGGACTAATCCTACCTTTTTATCTAAAGTGGCTTCTGAGGCGAACATCAATCAGTCTATTAATCTACCAGTTTTTTTCCCTAACTATCAAAATAAAGGGGAATATAAACTTCATCTTTTAGATGTGCATAGACAGTTGCATTTTTATTTGCACAGAGCTGCCTTTCGAAAGTCTGAGCAGCTCTTTGTTTCTTTTGCAAAGCCCTTCTTGGGGAATCCTGTGTCGAAGGTGACTTTAGCCAGATGGATCTCTAGCTGCATTTTACTTTCATACAAGATTTCTGGTTTGCTGCGGTGGTGGTGCTGCAGTAGCGTTGTTGCCTCACAGTAAGATGTTGTCCTGTTCGATTCTCAGCTAAAGCGTCTTCTGCGTGGAGACATGCGTGAATGGGCGTACCTTCGTTGAAGGTTGTGCGTCAGGCCTGGCAAGTCGGTACGTAAAAATCAACTGCCAATCATTAGCGGACCGGAGTTCCGCTGTGGCGACCCCTAACTGGGAAAAGCCGAAAGATACAACAACAAGAAGATTTCTAGTCTGCCTGAGCCCTTAGGGGTCCATGCTCACTCAACCCGTTCAATGGCTACTTCTGCTGCCTTTTGGTCAAAGATTCCCCTGGATGTCATTTTGTTCTGCGGTTACTTGGGCCTCTTCACATACCTTTATCTCTCATTATAAGCTGGATTTGATCTCCAGAGGTAGAGCAGCCTTTGGCTCTGCAGTGCTCCGGAATATCCTTCCTTGAAGACCTCCCAAGTGTTTCGGTAGCTGGGGACTCTGTCCCACAGGTTGCTGATCAAATTAAGTTAACTACTTCAGATAAAGAAGTTATGTACTCACCATAACGTTCCATCTGAGTAGGTAACTTTTTCAGCAACCGACCCTCCCTCCTTCCCCCTAACCGGGTTCTTTAGATACCTGGACCATAGTTTGGTCCCAGTTTTTCTTAAACCTTAGGTTAGGTTTTACCTTTCAGGTTGTGGCATTGTCTTGTGATATTGTATAAATGGGCAAACGCGATCTGGGGGTTGGAAGGAGATGGCAGGGTATTATGGGTAAGGGGAGGAGTTTGGAGCTCGGATCTCAAGCTTGGAAAGCTGCCGGCTCGGATCCAGGTCAGATCCGATACCCACAGGTTGCTGACAAATGAATTTACCTACTCAGATGGAACGTTACGGTGAGTACATAACTTCTTTTTACATATATTTCTCTGTCCCCTATTAACTGATTCTCCAGTATTCTTTGAATAGCAAGGTCTACTTTTCCCATCTCTCATGGACTTTGCCCTTTCTGATGCTTCCCTAACTTCCCTAATTTTGTAACCACATTCTAACAAATTATTCTCCGTTACAGTTGTATGCTACCCCTATCCAATAGAGCATTTTTCCAGCATGACTTGTGATGCAACAAAGTACTTATTTTACTCCTTCATCCACTTTTAATATCCAAGAATTCTATAAAATGTACTGATGAATGTACTGATGAATGCACAGTAAATCTTAAAAATGTGGTGGTTGTCTCTAGTTAAAGGCATCCAATTGTTGTATATCCCCTTTCCACAAAAAAAGGCGACATCCACAAATCTGCGATATAAACCCATATGTGGTAGCCACGGATTTTCTTCAGTTAAAATGTACCTAATTTCCCATTCAGTAGAACCGCGTTTGCACAGCTGTTCGCGCAGGGTGTGCCCATGACAACACCCCAACGCTGTAAGTAAAACTTCTGTTCAAAGGCAAACACATTGTTCTCAAGTACAATACTCAACAGTCTGCATATACGTTCAACATATTTTTTGTCCATATATGCTACTCTTTCATTAAAGCAATATATATATATATATATATATATATATATATATATATATATATATATATACACACACCTTAGCCCCTATATCTTTAGGAATGACTGTAAAGAGATTCTTTACATCTTGGGTCACAAAAATAAATCTTGCATTTGAATTCAAGCTGTCCATATATTCACTTAGTTGTAAAAAATGTGAAGAATCTCTTAATATAGATACAACCTCAGAGACAGCTTTATTAACCATAGGTCTAAGTTGTGCTTCTACCCATTTAGAAATTGTTTCTGCAACCCATCCTGAGCCTTTACTATTGGGCTTAGAGGAGGTTTTACCATGGATTTATGTTTCTTAGACCTGATATACTGGGAATCTTAGGAAAATCTACCATAAAGTAGTCCTATAAATCCTTAGAAATAATGGTAGTCTGTAATAAATGAAACAAATCATTCTTCACATTACTGACAATCTCTCTCACTTTTTTCATGTTCACAAGAGTACAAGTAGTTTCATCTATCAACATATTTATAGTTTCCACATATGTGGAATAATCTAGCACCACTACTGCACCTCCTTTGTGTGCAGATTTTATAACAATACTTTTGTCAGCAATGAGATCATTCAGTGCTTGCTTTTCTTGCAAATTTAAATTAGTGTCCCGGTCTACACCTGGACATGAGAAGTATATCAATTTCATTCCCACAAACTTTCAAAAATGTATCCATCACTGGTTGAGAAACAGGCGTGAGTGTACTAGGTTTTTTATACTTGTATTCAGCAGCAGCAGTGTTAGAAAAATATGTAACGCAAATTTACATTCCTACCAAACTGCCTTAAATCTAATATCACATCATACTTGCTAGTAACAGCTGGTACAAAAGACAAGCCCTTATTTAAAACGTCAATTTTCACATTAGTTAAACATTTATGAGAAATATTAAACACCAGTTTAAATGTCTCTACATTGGACTGTTCATAGAAAGCTTCCTTCTCTTGCAGTTGTTGCTGAACACAGCCTTCTTCTCTTATTGTTCTCTGGTGTCCTCACTTGTAAAGGTAGGCGAGTGAGCAGGGGTAAAAAAGTTGCAATAGACTTTGGTCTGGCTCCCCATCTCAATGTTCTTAGTGGTTAGTACAGAAGAATTAAACATGGTGGGTGGAATTTCATCAGTTTTTGTTGTAGCCCTGTTCTCTGACTCCTGAATTACTTCAGTGATCTGGATTTCAAAATCTGATGTAGTAATCTTGAGACATTCATCACGTGATACATTCTGACCAATCACTGACATGGATGGCACATTGCTAACCTCCAACATGCTATCCTTGCTGTTCTTGGAAGAGTTTAAACCTTTAGGGACTATGTTAAAAGTCGTAGGTGCAGCTTTAACATTCTGGATATTGGAATCCGAGTCAACAGGATTTGTATTCTTTTTTGGCCACATAATTATATGGCCTTTAACAAAATCAGCATAATCTCTTTCCAACTTTTTAGTTTTTATGCGGTGTAACTTAGAGTCATAAAGAGAAATATTACAAAACAGTACATCAAGTTTTTCAGCAAACCTAATTTCAGGGTAGTCCCTGGCAGTTGCAGTTTGTATCTCTTCCAAACGCTGCATCAGGGCTGTCTCTTTAGTTTTAAAATGATCAATAAGTAGCTCCATATATTTAAAGCTACTTTCTATGTTAATGGCCTGCCATTTGGCAAGTAAATCTGGATATCTGAAGCCATAGGTAGGCATGCAAAAAATACGTAGCCCCCTTAGGGTTGCCACCCCTCCGTTTTTTTTTCTGGACTATCCGGAAATCAAACTGATTCTCCGGTAGTCCGGAAAACACTGTACAAACTCTGGTATTCTGTTTCAGAAAGGAAACAGACTATAGGAGGTTGTAAATCGGCAGATTTACTATGCTTTTTTTTTTACAGAAAAGCATAGTAAATCAGCCAAAAGCAGGCAGCAGGAATGAAAAAAGAGGGCGTTCCCCGCCGAGTGATGTCACCACGACATCACAAAATGGGTGGAATGCGGGTGGGGTTACTGGTGACGTGAGGGGCATGGCTTTACTCCGTTTTTTGCCAAGAATGAAGGTGGCAACCCCAAGCCCCCTTGGAATAACATTAAAATGCAGGCATGCCTCTAAATGCATACGTTGCCATTGAAAATGTTTCAGTTTTTATAACCCATCTTCTAACTCTTTAAGAAGTTGTATAAATTCTTCTTTAATTACCTGAGCAGTCGCATCTTGCTTCTCATAGTTAAAGTTCAAGGGAACAGGTCATCACTTCCCTCTCAAAGGCAGAAAATACAGCCTCCATGGGACCCGATAACATCCCAGGCTGCATCCTACATGAACTCAGGCATGAACTTGCAACACAACACCATTAGGCACCCTATTAAACCAAAGCCTGAGTACCGGCTTTGTCCCAGCCGAGTGGAGGACAGCCATTGTCATCCCTTTGCACAGAGGTGGAGCATCCACTGATCTGGGAAATTGTAGTCCCATCAGCCTAACTAGCCTGATCTGCAAGGCCATGGAACGGATTGTCATGGACCTCGTTAACACGGACATTGGCAACCTCCAAACATTCGACCCCACACAGTTTGTCTTTATCAAGGGGAGGTTATGTCTGTTAAATTTGGTCGACGACTTTGAGACAGTCACCAAAGCCATGGACGAGGGGAAGAAGGTGCAAACCACCTACCTTGACCTGGCCAAACCCTTCGACACCATTCCCCACTCGGGCATAATAGATAAACTCTGTCAACTAGGCATCAATCCATATGTTACCAGATGGGTAGCAAACTAGCTCACTGAAAGAACCCACCTAATCAAAATAGGGAAGCCACCTTAAGCAGTAGACCCATAACGAGTGGTGTACCCCAGGGATCGGTCTTGGGGTCTCTGTTACTCAGGATATACTTCTCTTGAGGTGCAGGCCAGAACCAAAGGGCTATGGCTGACCAAGTTTGCAGATGACTACAAGCTGGGCATGGTCATCATTTCCCCAAGTGATATGGGCATCCTCCAAGATGGTCTCGCCCAAACAAATGACTGGTGCCAGAAACATGGCCTCAAGCTGAATGTCAAAAAATGCATCATCATCCCCTTTGGGGGAGACTGATGTCCCCACATATTAAATCATTAATAACAACGTCCTAAGCATGCAGTCAGTCATGAGGGATTTGGACGCCCAGGTTGACAGCAACCTGACTTTTGACCACCATGTTGCTTCCATTGTAGAAGCCATGTAGAAGCTTTCTACATGGCCCACCTCATAAGTAAGGGTATCTCAGCCAGGGACAAGAAGTCGTAATATCCCTGTAGTCTTCCCTTATAAGGCCAATTATTGAGTACAACGCCCCCTTCGGCATGTACCTTGCAAACCACATGCAGCAGCTGTCGAGACCACAGAAGTTCCTCACCAGAAGAATCCAGGGCCTGAAACGTCTGCCCTACACCGATAGGCTAAAAGCCCTGTCTACTCAGTTTCATACAGACTCCTCAGAGATGACCTCTGTCTTGCATACAAAGCAGTCTCAGACCCCGCCTTGTTGGGACTGCTGCATGTCCGCAAGTCAAGCTCCACTCGAGTAACCCGCACGTGTGACCTCAACCTGGTCTGTGACATCAATAGGACTTGTTGCAGGACAGATTTGTGTCCTAGAGATTCCCCCATCTGTGGAATAGACTCACTTTCCAAGTCTAGCAGAGTACCATGTTATCCCTTTTCAAGCTCAACCTGGATAACTAGATGGGAAACGGAAAATACATCTCTGGGATTCCACCTGTTTCCCTGCTGGACAGGGGCTTTGTGTGCTTGACTTGTCTAAACATGGGCTAAACTCTTGGCTAGGCTTACAAGGCCCTCTGGGCCAATAGCCTAGTAACATCCTATGATCATCCCCCTTTTTCAGATTTGGGAGTCATCCCATCAGTTAGGACTACAACAGTAAAACACAAAGAACATAATACAGTTGTGTACACTTAATGTAAATGTAGATGTTCGAGTGTATTCACTGTTGCATTATTTTTTCCCTCCCTCCATTTTGCCCCATGAGGTTGGGGCAGCTATTTTCCTGTCTATTTCCAGGTTGTTTCCCATTCCTCTGTTCAGATTAAACTCTGGCCCATACTCTGCAGCTTCAGAGCTTAGACCCTTGACTTTAAGGACCAGCTAGGGCCTACTTTCTATTGGGGACAAGAAAGTATTGAAATTAGGGTGCCAGCTGACTCTGTTTATATTCCATCTTGACTTCGGTTAGGGCATCTGCCAGCTGCAGAAGGAGGAGGAAGAAATTCTTTGGTAGTCATGCCGATCAAGGCTTTCACAGTGGGAAGTTCCATCGTTTATTACTGCAACAGTGAATCCACTCGGACATCTACATTTATAACTGTACTTTTCCTTCAGTTGTGGAACACATTTATCTCAGGGATTCATAGAACCAATGCCTGCTTGCCAGGTGGGCAGAGGGTTTTATTAAAGGATGTTTTCTGGTACCAAAGAATGAAAGAAGAGATTTGGAAGCCTTTGCTGGACTGCTCCTTTCTCGATCTTTTTGTCAAGGACACAAAGTCCAAAATATCAGGTCAGTCTGGACTCAGCCTCTATACCTTTTATCTTTTCAGATCCCTATATTGAGTTTGTAAGGAGGGAGTTTCTGTGATAGATGGACCAGATGTTCATTGTGTTTCACTGTTGCAGTCATGACTGTAGGGTTCTCCCCTGCCGGCAGGCAGTCCTTGGTCGGCCAGAATCCCAAAGTCTGGGTCTGGCGTCGGCTGCTCAGCCATGCTCCCTGACGTCAGAGCGCCAGGAGTACAAAGCTGACAGCCGACGCCATGTTCTCCAGTCTTTCTTGCCGTGCAGTGATAGCAGTTCGCAAGTGCAGGTCGGCTGACTCCTGACAATTTTTTCTAAACGTACTTCAGTCCGAAGACTTTCTTCTCCTACTCAAAGCTAAGTACCCCGTTGGGGAAACTTTTTTCTTGCTCCAGTCCGATGTCAGAAAAAGTTAATAATTGTATTTCATGTGGGAAGCAAATACCTCTTAAGGATTTTCTTTCTTACTGTATTCCTTGCTTAGGCCCTGACCACGATGTAGCTAGTTGTCAGTTTTGTGCTAGATTTAATCAACGTATGATTAAACGAAGGTACGATTTTGCATTTCATTACTTCGGTAAGCGTTTTAATTACAAAATGTCGTCTGACACGCTTCCGGCTACCGGAGTTCACAAACGACGCAAGGATAAAGACAGGCCTCCGAGGTCCAAATCTGACGATATTGTACAAGCAGAGCCAGCTTCAGGTTCGGCCATCGTCAGTGAGGTGCTTTTGCAGCCCCTGTCGTTGGCCATTTCGGAACCGATGGCCGAAACGGACTCCCACGAGGAGCCAACTAGGCCTTTGAATATTTCTGTTGCAGGACCTTCGGACAATGCTCCTTCGGATGGGTCCGGAGCCGCTGTGCAGGTACCGGCTTCCGAAGGGGTTTTCAGGCCTACTCAGCTTCTAATAAAGGCAAAGACTCCTTCCAAATCAAAGACTACAGCCCAGGCCTCTTCTGATCCGGGACCCAAGTCTCAGAAACAGTTATTTAAGATGGCGGAGGACTGACTTACTATGATTAGGGGTTCACATCCCCCTCCAGATAAAAGGCCAAGGCAGGAATTGTATTATGACTCCTCCGATCAGGCTTCTGTTAATTCAGTTTCTTTTTCTGACCAGGATTATTCTTTCCCTCCGTATGAGGATTCTGATGCTGAGGAATCCATTCCTTCTGCTTCTCCCCCTGAGGATTTTTCTTTTGGGGAAACTTTACATGAAATGGAACATTTTCACTGGGAAGGACAGGAGTACTCTGAATCTAAGAAAAGACTTGGGGATTTTCTTCTTCTTCCCCAACATAGACCCCTGGCTACCTCTCCTATTTTGGATATTGTGGATGATGCTTTTTCGGAGGCTAACTTAACTCCTGACTCTCTTCCTCCAGCTCCTGTTAAGCCAGACAGATATTATAGGGTTCCTCATTCCCACCAGTTTTTATACAAGAATCCTACTGCTGATCCTGAAACCATTTTTCAGGGCCCTAAGGGGGTTAAGGCCGCTACTGCTAAAAACCCCATTCCCACTGAGAAGGATTCCAGATCTTTAGAAAGATGGGGCAAAAAAGTGTACGCTTCTGCTACTTTATCTATTAGGGCTTTAAACTGTCAATTTCATATGCTGAAATTCCAGCAATTTCTTCTGTCTGTTTTGAAACAAAAGCCAACTTCCATTTCCGCTTGTGCCAGATGATAAGGAATTACATGACTTAATGCATGCCACTGAACAATTTGGGAAGCGTGGTTTACACTGTGGATTTGATGCCTTGGAGGCTTCTTGTAGGGCTGCTGTCTCTGGCACAGTCATTAGAAGGCATGCTTGGTTAAAGGAACAAAGCTTGCCAGATCAAGTAAAAGCTAAGTTATTGGATGCTCCTGTTCAGCATAATATTTTGTTTGGATCTAAGGCTGAAGAGGTGATAAAGAAGATGGAGGACAAGGCAAAATCCATGCAAACGGTTAAGGATTTCTTACAAGTACAGCCACCCAGATTTAGTAGGAATTGGCCTACAAAAAATTGGTCCTTTCCCAATTCAGACAGGCCTCAGAGGGGTAGATACAGACGCTCCCGAGGAAGGCCTCAAACGCAAACCTCTTATAGACCAAGACAGTGGACTGCTTCCACCCCTAGGGGAGGAGAGGACAGGTCGCAAGTTCATAGAAAACAGGCTCACTGACTCCCTCTGTTGGGCTGCAGGAACTTCTTGCCTGGAAGCCCCTCTCGGAGGAAAACTTTCTCTTTTTCACCTAAATTGGACTCGTATAACCCAAGACAAGTGGGTTTTGGATGTTTCAAGAGGTTACAAATTCCATTTTCATACCCTACCAAGACCAAGTGGATGGCCAGATCTACCAAAACATCAATGGTTAGAGGCCTTAAACCAGGTGGAAGCCCTCTTGGCTATGAAAGCCATAGAACTGGTTCCACTTTCAGAAATGGGACAAGGTTTTTACTCAAGGCTTTTTCTAGTCCCCAGAAAGCAAAATTCATGGAGATCCATTCTGGATCTGTCAGTCTTGAACACTTTTCTCGAGATACCAAAATTCAAGATGCTTACTGTACAGCAGCTACTTCCAATGCTGACCAAAAATGCATGGGTGGTAACTTTGGATTTAAAGGAGGCTTATTTACACATTCCCATCAGGCAGGAGTGCAGAAAATACCTCGGGTTCAAGGCCGGATCGAGGCACTATCAATTCTCTGCGCTGCCCTTTGGATTGTCTACTGCGCCCAGGGTCTTCACCAAATGCCTGGCTCCAGTAGTAGCTTATTGCAGACTCTAGGGAATTCAAATTTACCCTTATCTGGACGACTGTCTTATTCAGGCAGACAGCAAGGATGTCTTACTCCAGCATCTAGAATTTGTTCAGAAACTTCTCAAGTTCCTGGGATTCACTGTAAACATAAAAAAGTCAAATTTGACACCCTCACAACAGATAACTTTTCTGGGTGCTCTTCTAAACACAACAACCCAGATGGCATTTCTGACATACGAAAAACAATTACAGCTGGCTTCAACTTTCAAAACCTTGGCAACATTAACTCAGCTTTCTGCAAGGAAATTCCTGCAGGCTTTGGGTTACATGGCCTCCTGCATCCTTCTCGTGCCATATGCAAGACTACATATGAGGAAAATACAGTGGTACCTAAAAAGTGTATGGTCTCAGCATTGCCACAGTTTAGACATACAGATCACCGTCCTGCCTTGTCTTCAAAAGGAATTCCTTTGGTGGTCCATGGCATGTACTCTAAACAAAGGGAAACCCTTCAGTCTGCCTCCAGCCAGTCAGATACTAACCACGGACGCCTCAGATTATGCATGGGGAGCCCATTTCCAGGGCAACTGTCTGCAGGGCTTTTGGACAAAGGATCAGAAGCACCTGCATATCAATTTAAAGGAAATGTTAGCCGTTCAGAACGCTCTATTGGCCTTCAGGAATCTTCTACAACCAGGACAACTACTGATACGGACAGACAACACCACAGTTGTGTGGTACATAAACAAGCAAGGGGGATCACATTCCTATCCCCTTTGCAGACTAACCATGAATCTATGGCACACAGCTCTAGCTTGCAAACTGGACCTTTAAGCTCAGTTTCTACAAGGGAAGCAAAACTTCCTGGCAGACAGTCTGAGCAGAAACCTGTCGGACCCACATGAATGGATGCTGGACACTGAAATATTCAAGATGATTACAGCAGTCTGGGGATGTCCTCACATAGACCTCTTTGCATCCCACCTCAATCATCAACTACAGATTTTTTGCACCTGGACATTCTACGAACTAGCTTGGAAAGTGGATGCACTATCATTCAGTTGGAGAAACCTCTCTGGGTATGCCTTCCCGCCTCTACCTCTTCTTCCACGGGTGTTATTAAAGATCAGACAGGACAAGCCCAAGATGATAATTTTGCTGGCCCCAAATTGGCCTCGACAGTTTTAGTACCCAACACTGAAAAACCTTTCACTGGAGCCCCCTTGGGTTTTACCACAGACTCCGAACCTTCTGTCCCAACACCAGGGTCAGGTTCTGCACTCCCATGTCAAAACTCTCAGCCTGGCGGCCTGGTTAATCCAGGGTCTATGATTCATTCTCTCCTGCCCAAGCAGGTTATGGATGTCATTTTAGAAGCCAGATGTCCTAGCACTAGAAAATCTTATGCAGGAAAATGGAAAAGATTTTGCACCTGGATGCAGGCTCAGGATTCGGATCCTCTTATTCCTAACATTCCTCTGATTTTACTTTACCTGACAGACCTCTTGCATAAGGGTCTCTCTTTTTCTTCCATAAAGATACATGCCTCTGCTATTTCTGCTCATTATAATACAGACCCTCAAATCTTTTCCCACCAGCTCATGAGACAGTTTCTCAGAGGAGCAAAGAACTTAAGGCCCCCTAGATCTCCACCCATTCCTGCCTGGGATCTCAACTATGTTTTGGAAAAACTCACCTTACCTCCTTTTGAGCCTGCTGCCACATCTGACATCAAGTTTTTATCTTGGAAGACAGCCATCCTGTTAGCTCTGACCTCTGCCAGGAGAGTTTCGGAGTTGCAAGCTCTCATGGCTGTGGAACCTTATATTATTTTTCATCAAGACAGGGTGTCTTTAAGGACTAATCCTACTTTCATGCCTAAGGTGGTTTCCAAAGTGGCTTTAAATCAAACTATTCACTTGCCAACTTTTTCCCCAGTCCTCAAAATAAGGGGGAAAGGATCTTGCATTCCTTGGATGTACACAGACAACTACGTTTTTACCTGGACAGAACCAAGGACATCAGGAAATCGGAGCAATTGTTTGTTTCTTATGCTTCAAGTTCCCAAGGTAAAGCCATTTCAAAACAGACCATTTCAAAATGGATTGCTCATGGAATCAGATTTTGTTATTCACACCATGGAAAGCAAATCCCAGGGAGTATAAGGACTCACTCTACCAGAGCTGCTGCCACTTCAGCTGCCTTCCTCAGGGGAGTTCCTACCAAAGACATTTTGGAAGCTGCAACTTGGAGTTCAGTGCATACTTTTTCTAAGCACTACAATCTACCTCTCTACTCTAAGTCTAGGGCAGGCTTTGCTTCTGCAGTCTTGCAGGGCCTTTTAGCCGCCCCCTCTACTTTATGACCACCGCCCTTTTATTCTGCTTTGGGATTCAACCCTACAGTCATGACTGCAACAGTGAAACACGATGAACATAGTATAGTTGTGTACACTTACCATAAATGTAGATGTTCGAGTGTCTTCACTGTTGCAGTCTGGGTTACCCTCCCTCCTGTCCCCTCTTATTTTTTCTTTTGTGTGGTTCCCTTCTTCACCCTTCTTCTGAGGTGTATTTGCAAAGGGTATGGGATCTTACTCATTTTGGAACACCTGACATCTGAGGCAAGAAAAACTGGAGAACATGGCGTCGGCTGTCAGCTTTGTACTCCTGGCGCTCTGACGTCAGGGAGCATGGCTGAGCAGCCGACGCCGGACCCAGACTTTGGGATTCTGGCCGACCGAGGACTGCCTGCTGGCAGGGGAGAACCCTACAGTCATGACTGCAACAGTGAAGACACTCGAACATCTACATTTATGGTAAGTGTACACAACTGTAGTTTCTCTCCCAGCCCAAGTACTCCATTTTTCCTTCTGCCTTCTCATCTGCCTGTCACAACAGATGCTTGACTTGGCATGGAGAGCAATTTCCAAAGGTGTGAAAGTGCCAGATCTGTGGAATAAACTCAACAAAAAAAAAGTGTAAATGTTAAAGATGATGGCAGTAATAAATCTCATGAAAGCCCTCAATCATCTCTGTTCTGCACAAATTTTCACAGACAACACCTTCGTGATGTGGTACATAAGCAGGAGAATATCAAATCTTATTCCTTTTGCAGGCTTGCTTTGATTGCCTGGGAGATGGCAGCTCATCTCATTTTAACTCTTCAGACTTCATACATCCTGTTAGAGCAGAACTTTGCAGCAGGACCAGGACAGACCTTCATGAATGGAAACTTCATCCTGGGGTCATCTTAGAATTGTGCCAGCTGCATGGAGCACCACAACTACATGGGTTTGCTTCCTCTCAGAACAGACAACTAAATGAATTATGCTCCAGGATTCCTTGCAAACAGGCCTGGAGGATTGATGCCTTGTCATTCCCATGGTCTGGAATGTTGCTGTATGCTTTTACATTATTTCCACTGATACCCAGGGCTGTTCTAAAGATTCAAAAGGACTCCCCAGAAATTGTGACAGTGACTTCATTTTGGACTGGGCAACAGTGATTCCTCCCTTCTTTTGAGAGTAGCCAGAAGCAGTTTCCACAGGCCTACTGACAGACTGAATTTACTCTCACAAAACTGGGGTGATGCACTTCATCCTAATATCTGTTCAGTTGACTTCCTGGAAGATTTTGAGACCTTTTAGGCACATTTTTGAGGATGTGTAGCAGATATTAAACAGGGCTGTTAAAACTATTACTAGAAAATTATATATAAATGGAAAATATGTTCTAGTTTATGCCATTCTAAGAACCAAGACCCTTTTAAGGGCCATCTGCTCTAATTCTTGATTATTTGTGAGTTACTGTCCTGGCCTTTACTCTTCTGTCAAGGTTCATTTGTCTACCATTTCTGCATGTCTGTCGTTGGTTCCTCCCTTTTCCACCTGTCCTCAAGTAAAGCAATTTTTGAAAGAGGTTTTACATCCCAGACGAGCTCTGCTTTAGTCTGGCAGTTGGAGCAAAGGGTTAAGCCAGTGAGTTGTAGTTCCTATAGGTACAACGTTTCATTCTGTCAGATCTCCTTTGCTTACTTTTGCAACCTTGAGCAAGTCACTTTTAACAAGACAGTGTTTGGGAGGTAACTGTAAATTTAGGCTGGGCTCTTTAATGATCCCCTGGGCTGTAAGCCTTGTAACTACTTAGATATCCATCCACCTAACTAACTCACCAGATGAATCTGAAGTTCATAACATGAAAGGCTGTTTTACTTATTGCTCTGACTTCTGCTAAAAGAATATCAGAATTTCAAACTCTTATGGTGAGTCAACCTTACCTCATTTTCCATAAGGTCAGAGTTTCTTTGAGACATAATCCTCCTTTTATGCCTAAAGTTGTCTCTGAGTTAACCTTGAACTAGACTGTTAGTCTCCTTGTCTTTTTTCTTGAATTCAAAACCCAGGAGAGAGAAAAAAAATCATACCCTGTCTGCAAGCAGTTCAGGTACTACCTAGACAAAGGTGGCTTTCCTGAAGTATAGAATCAGCTGTTTGTTTCCTATGAAGGTAAGAGGAAAGGACTACCAGTGTCAAAGCAGACATTTTCTAGGTGGTTGTATCATGGTATTTCTTTTTGCTGTTTGCACCATAGCAAGTCACATCCAGGCAGGGTTAGGTCCCATTCCATTTGGACTTTGGCTTTCTTGTGGGCTTTCTGGAAAAGATTCAGAAGTATTCTAGAGGCAGCAGCTTGGACTGGATTCCTTTTCCAAGTCCAGAACAGACTTTGCTAGGAGCATTCTTCTGTTTTCTTAATTTGACTTCCTCCCGTCTTTTTGGTTTCTGTGCTATGATATTCTGCCAAAATAGCTTATGCTACTGCAACACTGATCTAACGAATATTGAACATAGTACAGCTGTGTTAGTAAACTTTCCATAACACTATATGTTCCAATAGATCAATTTCACTAGCCATATCCTCCATCCCTCCAGTCCCTTGTCTTTTGGTGTTTTTTTTTTCTGTATTGCCAGAGTGTGGATGTATATTCCCTTGTGTATATAGTTACTATTGTGTTGTATTTACAACCAGTTTTTTTTTCTTTCAGGGATCTTGCATCCCTTATCAGGGCAAGAAAGCAGTGAATAGTTTGGCACTCTCTCTCTATATCTGGAGCTGTCCTTACTCCTGACAGAGCTTGATGAGGGTGCTCTTAAGCTTTGAAAAGCTGGACAGTTGGCCAGGGATAGGACCTAAACAACTTAGACTACTCCGTAGGTTCATAGGTAGGTACTAGGCCATCGGCCCAAGGGCCCACGTAAGCCTAGTCAACAAGGTTCCCCAACTTACACCACCCAAGAAAGTTATTTTCCTGTGCCACTGTCGAGCAGAGACACATAAGTGATCCCCGGGGTGTATTTCCTATTTCCCATCCACTCATCAAGATTTTTCTTGAAGAGTGCTAATGAAGAACATTGCTTGACATAGATGGGTAGCCTGTTCCAGAGTATGGGAAGTCTCTGGGACAGGAATCTATCCCTCCAGCATGTCCTGTTTATTGTGGTGGCAAGGTTTAGGTCCCTAGAGCGTGTAGCTCGGAGGGGTTGAGATTTCTTTAGGTGTAGCATGTCCAACAGCTCTGGGTTTGACATAGCTTTATATGTTAGGTAGAGATCACCTCAGAGTAGGCGATATGCTATGGAGTAAAGCTGGAGTTTTTTGAGACGGTCAGTGTAGGGCATCTGTTTGAGGCCAGTAATCCTCTTTGTGAGGTACTTCTGTGGCCTTTCCAGCTGCTGCAGATGTTTTGTGAGGTAGATTCCAAAAGGGGCCTTGTACTCTATAATAGGCTAATGAGTGTCGAGTAGAGGGGAACAATGACCTCCTTTTTCCTGGATGAGAACCCTTTTATGATGTGTGACACGTAGAAGGACTTCCTGACTACTGTGGTGATGTGACTATCAAAGGGAGAGACTACTGTCCACCTGGCTCCCAAGGTCTCTTATCACATATTCGGTGTTAAGTAGATTACTGCCTATGTGGTAGTTCATGGGTACAGAGGTTTTACCAAAGGGGATGACGCTGCACTTTTTGGCATTGAGCTTGAGGCCATGGCTCTGACACCAGGCATCTGTCTCAGCGAGGCCCTTCTGTAGAATGTCCACATCATTTGGGGACTTGACTATGGCTCCTAGTTTGCAGTCATCTGCGAACTCAGTTAGCCAGAGGCCTTCTGTATTAGCCTGTACTTCAGAGAAGTAGGTACTAAACAGGAGCGGTCCCAGGACTGAACCCTGTGGTACTCCACTTGTCACTGGTTTGAGGTCAGATTTGGAGTCTGCAACTTTTACAGTGTGGGTTCTGTCAGTGAGCCACTTGGCAACCCATGTTGTGACATAGGGATTTATATCTAGTTTAGTGAGTTTAGCTATAATTCCAGAATGGGGGATGGTGTCAAAAACCTTGGCGAGGTCAAGATAGGCTGTGTGAACCACCTTACCCATATCTACGGCTTTGGTGACTGCCTCAAAGAAGTTGATCAGGTTCAGGAGGCATGATCTGCCTTTCACAAACCCAAACTAGATGGGATCCAGAGTGTGGAGGTTACCAATGTCTTTATAAGTTCCATGATGATACATTCCATGGCCTTGCAGACCAGGCTCGTCAGTCTAATAGGGCAATAGTTCCCGGGATCAGTGGTGTCTCTCCCTTTGTGGAGTGGGATAACTGTTGCTGTGTGCCATTCAGTGGGCACAAAGCCTGATGCGAGGCTGTTGTTGAAAATGGTGCTTAAGTGTGGAGCCACTTTGTTCTGAAGTTCATGTAAAACGCAGCCTGGGATGTTGTCCGGTCCCATGGATGCTGTGTTTTGGCTTTAGAGAGTGCAGCTTTTATCTGCATAGTTGTGATTACAGGGACTCTGCATTCTTCCTGTATAGATATGGGCCCTTTAGGGGGTGATGTGGGGGGGGGGGTAAAGTTAACACTGAACCTATCTGCCAGGATGTTGGCAATATCAGTTGGTTCTGTAATTTTCGTGCCGTTGTGCTGTAACTCAGAGCAGATCTGGGTGCTGCCATCGAGATTCTTGTTATAGCTATAGAATGCTTTGTGGTTGTCCTTAGAATTAATGGATATTTTGTTTTTGTAGCTAGCTTTGGAGGATCTTATAAGAGATCTCAGCTTCTTACTGAGGCTGACCAGGGAGCTCCTCCACTCATGAGATTTTACTCTCTTTTGCAACAGTTTCTTCCTTCTGTTGTACAGTTTGATTATGACAGGGAACCACCAGTTTGGATTCCTTTTTTTTGGAGGGTAGGATCTTGGTTCTGTTTGGGATAGCATGATCCATGCACTCGTGTAAGTGCTTATAGAGTGCATTTGTGTAGGATTCAGCAGTTGTAACTGTATTGTCCATCTGCATGGGTGTCATGAAGTTCACCACTTCTGTCTTAAGCATGAAGTTGGCTTTGGAGAAATTTTTTACCGTGGTTTCCTTAATGGGGGGTGGGGGCGGGATGTGGATATCAAGGTTGATTAGCTTATGGTCGGATCGGACCAACGAGGAGTTGACTTCAGGTGTGGAACACCGGTCACTCGTGTTGGTAATGACTAGGTCTAGGATATTGTTGCCCCTGGTGGGGTGTGTTTAAGTTGGTCCAGGGCATTGGAGTTTATGAATTCCAGAAAGCATTGAGCTAAGGAGCTGGTACACGAGTAGTTTTCCCAGTTAATGGTGGGGTAGTTGAAGTTGCCCATTATTAGGGTGTTTGGTTGAACCCTAATGTTTTCCAGTACGTCAAGAAAAGAGGAATGGGAATCCTGGGACATGGTGGGGGATCTGTAGCAAGCTACAATTTGGATTGCAGTTTTTGCCCAGAGTTAGTTGCACTTAGATAACCTCAGATGCATTATGCTGAGCAACTAGCCTGGAGGTGTGGATATCCTTAATGAATATGGACACACCTCTGCCTTTGGTGTTTCGGTCCAGGTTACATGGCCGAAAAGTGTGGTATGAGTTATAGCCTGGTAATGCAGGGGTGCTCTCTGGAGCCTTGAACCAGGTCTTTGTCACTGGACAGATATCAATGTTCTCCATTTTAAGGAGTGCCTCAAGTGAATGCATTTTGAGATTTAGACTTCTAGCATTAAGTAGCATTGCCCTCAGTTTTTGCTTGCCTGTTCCTGTTACAGTGGTGAATTTGTCATTTGAACCTTGGCTATAAAAGACACTCTAGGGGTGGCAAGAGCCCTAGCCAGCATCCGGAATTTGTACTTGTTGTGGAGTGACCTGAGTGCGTGGGTTATGTGGTGGATCCTGGCACCCGCTGACAGCAACCTTCTTGTTTAGCCTGGTGAGTGGGACATCAGTGTGCCTGACAATAGAGTCACCTATGACTATTGTGCTGGGTACGTTGTTTTGCCTTATGGGCTGTGGTTGAGTGGCGCACTGAGTCTGTGGTCTATGTTTCATTTGGGTTGTGTTGGGGGATGGAGGTTGCTTGCTTTTCTGCTTTGGAGGTCTCTGTTGCTTAGA
Organism: Protopterus annectens; assembly: GCF_019279795.1. Classification (NCBI taxonomy): domain Eukaryota; kingdom Metazoa; phylum Chordata; order Ceratodontiformes; family Protopteridae; genus Protopterus; species Protopterus annectens. Next base: position 26,818,912 of record NC_056748.1, on the reverse strand, counting down.
CAGATTATTATTGAGAGCCTCCGCAAATGTTTTTGTGTTACTATGTGTGGAATTTGGGGGTGTAGATCTAGTGAGACTGTGAGGAGTGTGGTGTGGTGCAAATGTTTACCTTCTCCTCTTGACTGTCAAGTTCAGTCTTGGTTGGAGAGAGCTTAACCTCCAGTTTGGCTAGATAAGTGCATCTCTCACAGGTTGTAGTATTGGGTTGTAGGAGGAGAGGGTTGTCTGTGTACATGAGGCAATTTATACATTGCCTCAAGGTGCCCAGATTCATCAGATAGACAGGAGAAAACACTGGGAGCTGACCCTTGGACATGCCTGAATAAAAAACAATTTTCCTCTAGATAAGTGAGGAAAGTGAGTACAGGAGCTGTTTATCTCTAAGCAAGTGAGAAAAGTAAATACAAAAACTGTTTTCTTCTAGGTAATGAGGAAGGTTGAGTGCTATAGTAATTAGTAGCTTATTTAGTGCTTACAAGTTCTGAGCATGAATAAGCAAATTTAAGTGCTAAAACTAAGAATCTGTATCTGCACTAGACGAGTTATAGGACAGAAACAAGTGCAAATGCAGGCTTTCAAATCAGAAAGTTGAGAGAGATGGAAAAGATTTCCCAAACAGCCATTGATTACAATTTCTGGGCCAGAACCACTCCTTATGTGGTAGATAGGTTACCTAGTGCTTACCACTCCCACTGATAAGCTTTGCACTCCAGCAGTGATCTTAGAACATGTATTATTATGGTAAGCTTACTTTCACATCTGTATTTTCTGGATTATCTGAGAAAAAAAGTGCAGTTAGCAAATCTTTTTCCAGGAAAGAGTAGTATATGTTAATGGGCTCTAACCTATCTGGGGAGCACAAAAACCTAAATTGCTAAGGTTGCTGGAACAGAAGACCAGTATTAAGTAGTTGTAAATGTGTGTTTGCTGGTTATGTAAACATTTCTGCAAATGATAATTTGTCTTTTCTTTTTATTTTGTTAGAGGTGAGCCAGAGAATTCAGACCACACACCCTGCAGGTCAACAAGTGATGTTGCGTTATTTGCTGCCATGGATGAATAACATTGAACTGGTGGACCAGAAACCACTACCAGCCATGAGGCGGTCAGAGGAGGAAGATAACATGAAGGATGGAGATGGAGATATCATGGTAAACTGTAGGCGATGGCTGAAAGGAGAAGGTTGGGGATCTCCACAAGCTACTGCCTTAGTTCTGAACAACTTAATGTATATGACAGCCAAGGTATGAATGCAGATCGATTCTTAAAGCAAATGTGTTTTCAGTTGCTGAAAATATGTAATGAATTCTCCCACTCTTTTAAAATTTCTATACAAGTATAACTTTTTGTCAGAGTTTTTGTTTTCTCTGGTGCCTTATGCAGTATGTTATTAATTCAGGTACAGTTCAGGTTAATGATTGTGGTCTTTTTTGCAATGCCTTAACTCTTGAAATTAGTGCAGATCACTTGGCTTTAAATGGAAGTTACTGTAATACTAGCAGAGGTGACTAGACATTTACCAGAATGTTTTGAGC